>NC_142671.1:7656817-7679317 GCF_964200805.1 Pocillopora damicornis
TATATATCAGTCTGTGGGAACTAGCGCAATTATATTTAATGTTTATTTTGTTGACCGTTCCACTTCAGCGATAAGTACAGGAAATCGTATTAATCAGTGACGTCTATCAGACTTAAGGGTGGGCAGATTTTTTCAATAGCAAGGTCAACTTATTTTTTCAGGCACCTGAAAAACTGGTTTCCGCAAGTTCTTCATCTTTAGCCTCGACCTTGGCTAGTTTGTATACGAACTGACACATTGTTTTTCTGGTTCATCTAGTTATTGAATAGATGATCAGCTGACTTGTTTAGATGTAAAAATTAGCTGTTAAGGAACTATGCGTTCCTAATTTGGTCCGGAAACGGAAACTAGGCTTTGTGACTGTTCGCTCTGTTTTGTGGGCTGCCTAATACCCTCAAATATTATGTAATATAAGATTTTCATCTAAAATGAATTCGCATTCATTTGAGATAAATCTGTAACTGCCATGTTTGCATACACCGTGTTAATGGGTTTTGCAGACGCTGACACTTTTGCTGAGGATTCAATTCAAGAATTCAGTTGGCCACAAAGCGTAAGTTGTTACTTTTTTGTATCGTAGGTGATTTCTAAAGTGGCACACTGATTTATATGCTAAATGTGTCTTCGTCGGTATTACGTATTGAATGCATAGATAAAATTTTCTCCCTGGCGTGTGTTCCATTTCACGAAATTTCTTTCAGTAATGTGACTGAACGAATTTCTCTAACTAAACGCTTACACGACAAGCTTGCTCCACTGAAGCAGCCTTCGAAAGCTTTTTTTCTGGTTTCTAAAGATAAAAATTACGCGTTCAAAACCGCATATAAAGTTTAACCCCGCATCAACTCAAGAAAAGTGGAATTTTTCATTCCTGTGGGTTAATTTTTTTCATTTTTGGAATGTTTATTGGTTCTTTTTTTACTAAGGAATGTCTTACAACTGGGGAAGAATACCGTAATGTCTGCTCGTCATCACGCTCGCGACATGAGCAATATTTCGTTATGTTAGAAACTTCAAATGGGTGAAAATTTCCTTAAGTCCGGTTATTTACATGATGGCCCTCCTACTTTATAAACTAGTCTAAAGAGGAAAACATTCAAAATAGCGTCTGCTCATTTTAACTTCTCACAAGTTCTACAACGACGAGAAATCGATCTCAGTGGATCTGTGAAGTCAAAAGATCATTCGTGAGTTAGCAACGTGAGCTACAAAGAATCTGGATGGGAATGCAGCTCATTAGCATCCGGCCTCAGGGTCTTTCAGATATTGCTATTTGGCTGTTTGTGACACCCACTCCCGACTCATGAGCCGAATTCTTTGAACAGGGTGGTAAAGCAGTCTACTCGTCATAAAATATCCCAATTTATCTGTCATTTTCGCACAAAACGATATTGACTGTTTTTTGTTTTGTTTTTGTTTTTGTTTGTTTGTGTTGCTTTGTTTTGTTTTTTTAATGCATTAACCCGTTTTATTTATCATTCAATTGATCTTCAAGATTGAGCCTAATCTAAGTTACAGCATGGGCGTTTCTCGGATAAATCCGAAATAAAGTAAACTCACTTACCTACTTTGCAGCTTAGGGCCACAGAAATCAGAACTGTTACTGACTAAGGTGCGCTCATCGTGTTATGGGTCATAAGCTGCGCGTTGAATAGCGGAAGCTTGTGGCAATCCGAAGCACACTTTATGGATTTCCTTAATGAGATCACATGTTACCTGTTTTAACTTTTACTCAACAATAAATAAGGAACAACTGGACAATACAGGGACAGTTAATTCCACCAGGATCCTTTATGAACCATGGACCATTGAGAAAACGAAAAAAAGCTTATCCGGTATGTCACCATAATAAATTAAAAGAAGACACAACACAATAAAATATGTTACTGGCGCATTTCTTTACACTTTCAGTTACTTCGTAAATCATCTGGATAATGACTAAAATTGTTCATTTGAAGTGGCTGGTTTGATATTTGTTTCGACATTACTGCAATCCAAATGGGTGCGTTTGTTTTTCTTTGCTAACTTAAAATCGAAGGGAACTTCTCTCTTATAACATTATGCCTCAGGTGTGGCTTTTACTCTTACTTCTTCTTCTTTTTTTATTTCTTTCCTTGTTCTTTTGGTAAAAGTGCGCCAGCAAACGTAATTTAATATGCGATTGGTTTCTGAAAAAAAGAAAAAAAAAATAAGTAGAAGTATGAAACCCCAAGGGGATGACCAAAGAAGGTCTCTGTTGAGAATAAAAAGAAGGTATACCTTACTGAACCGCAATGTCCGCGTTAAGGTTTGAGGGATGGTTGCTGCATTTAGAGATGGGAGTTACACAGACAAGTTGTTGGTAGTTTTGTCAGAGAAAATTTAAAAACTGATGATTCACAGTGGGTTCATTCAGGCTATTGCAAGCTAATGCTTTTCAAGGCCAAGAAATTTCTAGCCTTTTTGACGTCAGAAAAAAAACAAAAAAAACGGGTGTTCCTCTCTGTGATATGTCGGACCCATGTTTATATCTAAAGAAGAAAAAAATCATATTAATTTAAAGATGTAAGAAAGTTTCGCGGAGGTGATCTTTCACACCCTCCTAGGTACTTATTTATTAAATAAAAGCAGTCAACACAGTTTAAAAAAGATCCCCCGAACAACTTCCCGACAGCACTCAAATTAATTAAATGATACAAACAACAATAATCAATTAGGAATAAATTCATATGGCGTGTATCTTCCGGGATTGCGGGGCCGAATGGCAACCAGAACTGCAATACTGTAATTTCTCTAAAACATATGGCGCAGGCAATGGGAAATTGAGCTCTATTTGATAAATGGCAGACTCATCAAATATCTCTCTGCAGTTACTCAAGCTCTTCCTCTTCTTTCGTCACACAGGACTTTGAAACTTGTCACTTTTGCCATAATTATCTCTCCTCAAATCGAAAAAAGGGGCTGTGAGCCATAACACGTTCAGCACAAAGCTGTTTTAGTTAACCAGTGTTGTCAATAACACTTTTGCTAAAACGATATTCCATGACATGGCATATGACAGCTACACAAATCCAGTTAAAACCACAACACGTAAATCTGAAATCAAAGCAATGTAAAGAACAAGAGCAATAATAATAACAACTAACACAATAGGACCACTAAAATTGATGATGATGATGATCAAAATACAGGAGCAGTATAATAACACTTATGTGACCTACAAAATAACGAAATTGAAAATGTACAGCTTGTAGAGAATCATAAGAGCCACTTAAAGATTACTTAAAGTCGTAGCCTCTGTGTGCATTCGGGAGTCTGCCATTAATTGATTCTTTCGTTGACTCTTCTGAACGCTTGGTAATACTCAACGACCAGATAATACTCTTAGTCTCATTCGAACGAGTATCGGGTTTTCTCTTTATCTACCGTCTTTCTTTTATTTGTTTTCTCGGATATTGTTGACTTGGTTTATGTCTCACCTTATTTAGACAACGGAAGAAACTAGGGCGACTATATCTGCATATCAAAATTGAGAGTTAGAGGACACTTTCGTAAGTAATGTATTCTGAGTAAAGAGAAGCTTCTAAATATTCCACTGGAAAGAAAACAGCGGATAAACAATGAATATTATCTTGGTGTTACTCATATAGCAGTCTGTGGGAACTAGTGCAATTATATTTAATGTTTAGTTTGTTGACCGTTCCGTTTCAGCGATAAGAACTGGAAATTGTATTAATCAGTGAAGTCTATCAGACTTAAATTAATCTTGGTAAAGGGTGGGCAGATTTTTTCAATCACAGTACGGTCAACTTATTTTTTCAGGCACCTGAAACTGGTTTCCACATGTTGTTCAATTTTTAGCCTCAACCTTGGCTAATTTTTATACGAACTGACACATGGCTTTCCTGATTCATGAATGGGCATCCATCTATAAAAGTGGGAAAGTTTCCAGTCCTTCTTCTGTAATGTGTGACATTCCTCTCCGTTCTACCAGAATAGGACGAAACAAATGGCGAAAATACATGTACACGTATTTCTTGTTTACTGAGCTATCAAACTGGTTCAACGAGTAAGGAACATAATAGTTACTATTAAGCTGTCCCTCTACTACATCTTCTCTTACAATTATTGTTATTGTTATGATAATGATAATAATATCTTCATAAATGTGACAAATGAAGGCTGGAGAGGGAGAAAAAAAAAGACCCTGAAGGAACACCCATGATATCTAAAGCTATTCACTTATATACAAATGGATTGGTTTAAAATCGACGAAAAAGCAAAAGCATTGGCACATCCCTAAAGGATGTTAGTAAAATGGATGCGGCTCGTAAAGTGAGTGTGGCGGCAATTATTCGATTCACGTTAAGAACAAATGGGCAAGATATGGACATTTAATTCTACCAGGATCCTATATTAACCATGGAACACTAAGACACCGAAAGAAATTTATCCAGTATGCCACCATAATAAATTAAAAGAAAACACAACACAACATAATGTGTCCTGTAAATAAAATAAACATCACTAAATCTTGAAATTGAAAAAAGTGAGAACTACACATTGGAAACACAAAAATAAACAAAAAGGTCAAGTGATGATATCTTAACTTATGCCTAGTGGCAATATACTAGTTACTGATAAAAAGGCCTTTTATCTTTTCGAGAGCAAAATTGATCTTTCTGGTAAACTGTTTGTTTTGTGTTTTTCTTTTTCGTGTTTTTCTTGGAATCCAAAGGTTCTTTGGGTTAAGTTTATTATTACTAATGCATTTCTTTGCTCTTCAACTTACTACGTTCATCATGTGGATGATAAATAGAATCGATCATTTGAAGAGGCTGGTTTGATACGTGTTTCGACATTACTGCAGCTCAAATGGATGCACTTGTTTTTCTTTACTGACAAAAAATCGAAAGGAACTTCTCTCTTCTAACATTGTGCCATAGGCGGGGCTTTTACTAATACTTCTTCTTCAGTTTTTCTTTCTTTCCTTATTCTTTTGGAAAAAGTGCGTCATCATCTCGGTAAATGGTGGAGATTACTTTGCCCCGAAAAAAATTCGCAGCATGCATTCTACGGAGGCGGTATATTTCTATCATCAGTGTAAAGAATAACATCAACGCTTGCAGTCGGTAGGTGTCTATGCGGTTACTTAAACATGTTGATTATAAGTTAAAGATTCACCTAATAATTAATACTTCATCTATGCTCGAATTTCAATTACGAAAACACAATAAATCTTGCATTGGAACCACTTGGCGCGATCTCATCATGAAGGCTGAAGTCTTCGATCGATCAGCTGAGCTTTCTATAGTTACGGGATCTAATCTCGACCCCGAAAAGTACTGATACGTGCAAACAAAAAGTTAATGTAAAATCAGGCTGAATGCTTTTGCAAAGAACGAATTGTTTCGTCGATTCCGCGATGACTACAATACGTTCTGTCACGCCAGCAGGTCTCAAGCGCGCCAACAAAGGCCGTTCGTTCAACGCCAGGTAACCAAATAACATGTTTGTCAAATCTTCAATTGGTCTCTGTGCCGGACTGATTAGACAAGGAGAATTCCAGCAGATGGATTCGCGAGGTCTCAAAATATAATCGTGTTGTTGATGCGGTATATCAAATGGCTCTCGACCGTACACTTTAGGCGGGAAATCCCCCCAGTCGAAAAATCATGGGAAATTGCAAAGATGTCAGTCAAGAATAGCCGAGCTTGACAACGACATTCGGAAACTAGTAAAGGGTAATAATTATATAAGTAACGGTGGATGCCTCAACTTTCAGTAAAAAGAAAGACTCCAGACAAAGAGAGGTCTCATGATATATATTGAAGGGAATTCAATTTTTCGTGCTCTCTTGGGTAGTGTGCACTTAAGGGTTACTTTTAATCTCTTGCATACCCTCTTGGGTAGTGTATACCTAAGGGTTATTTTTAATCTCTTTCATACCCTCTTGGGTATTGTATACCCGAGGGTTACTTTTAATCTCTCCCATACCCTCTTGGGTAGTGTATAGCTGAGGGTTGTTTTTAATCTCTTCTAACCCTCTTGGGTAGTGTATACCTAAGGGTTATTTTTGATCTCTTTTATACCCTCTTGGGTAGTGTATACCTGAGGGCTGTTTCAATCTGTTCTATACCCTCTTGGGTAGTGTATACCTGAGGGTTATTTTTAATCCCTTGCATACCCTCTTGGGTAGTGTATACCTGAGGGTTACTTCTAATCTCTTGTATACCCTCTTGGGTAGTGTATACCTGAGGGTTACTTTTAATCTCTTGTATACCCTCTTGGGTAGTGTATAGCTGAGGGTTGTTTTTAATCTCTTTTATACCCTCTTGGGTTTTGTATACCTGAGGGTTATTTTTAATCTCTTTTATACCCTCTTGGGTAGTGTATACCTAAGGACTGTTTCAATCTGTTCTATACCCTCTTGGATAGTGTATACCTGAGGGTTGTTTTTAATCTCTCCTATACCCTCTAGGGTAGTGTATACCTCTGGGTTTTTCTTTAATCTCTTCTATACCCTCTTGGGTAGTGTATACCTGAGGTTTATTTTTAATCTCTTTAATACCCTATTGAGTAGTGTATACCTGAGGGTTTTTTTTTAATCTCTTCTATATTGTTTTGGGTAGTATACACCTGGGGGTTATTTTTAATCTGTTTTATACCCTCTTGGGCAGTGTATACCTGAGGTTTATTTTTAACCTGTTCTATACCCTCTTGGGTAGTGTATACCTGAGGGTTATTTCTAATCTGTTCTATACCCTCTTGGGTATTGTATACCTGAGGGTTATTTTTAATCTCTTTTATACCCTCTTTGGTAGTGTATACCTGAGGGTTATTTTTAATCTCTTTTATACCCTCTTGGGTACTGTATACCTGAGGGTTATTTTTAATATGTTCTATACCCTCTTGGGTAGAATATACCTGAGGGTTATTTTTAATCTGTGCTATACCCTCTTGGGTAGTGTAAACCTGAGGGTTTTTTTAATCTCTTAAAACCTGAGGGTTACTTTTAATCTCTTCTATATCCTCTTGGCTATTATATACCGGAGGGTTATATTTAATCTGCCTTATACCCTGTTGGGTAGTGTAGATCTGACTGTTATTTTTAACCTCTTCTTTACCCTCCCTACACGGCAGACGCGTTAGACGATTTTCATACGAGTGAATTTGTTCACAATGACCTAAAATGTAATAACGGTGTTTTAGACCAGCTTCTCCACTGTTATAGTCGGTTTGGCAAAAGTGATGTCTTCGGAAAAGCTAAAAATGCCGTTCCAAAACCTTCGCACATAAAAGATCATTGTAAGAATAGTTGCATTGCGCCGAAGGTTGTAGACCAAACGGGGAGGATTATCTAATCAACAAAGTTTCTGGACTTTAAAACTTCTGTGAAAAGAAGGGTTTGCTGGAGTTAACCTTAAATAGGCTTAGGTCTTCGATCATGGAGGAGAAATCGGCTTTACCGGTGCCGCGTTTCTTTTGCTATTTTTGAGTTTCTTCTTTTTATGTGTTTTAAAGTGTTCCTGTTATATATTTCTCCAAAACTTGGTCAGTTTTTTTTTTAGTTTCTTCTTTTTACGTGTTTTAAAGTGTTCCTGTTATATATTTCTCCAAAACTTGGTCAGGACTATTTGTGAACCTTGTGTTAATGATTTACTGTTGTGTTAATGATTTACTGATTTAATCATCGGAAGTTGCGGTTTTTTCCATTTCATTCGAGGGAAGCTTTCTAAACCTTTCTGGGGCGATTATTGGATGTCCTGGAATATCCAGCGAACACCCCATGCCACCAAGAGGCGTCAAACCTTAGCTTGAATTACTTTGCTAATTTGCATAAAAAATTTTTTTCCGGCGCAAAGTCAAATAGCAGTATAGTCAACTTTTTTTTTCAGGCACCTGAAAGATGGTCTCCGAATGTTCTTCAATTTTTAGCCTCAATGGTGCACCTGGGCCAGTTTTTATACGAACTATTACATGGTTTTCTGGTTCTTGAATGGGCACCCATCTTTGAAAGCCAGGAAGTTTCCAGTCTTTCCACTGGAGTGTGTGTCATTGCTTTTTTTCCGCCTATATAGGACGAAACAAAATGGCGAAAATACATGTACGCGTATCTCTTGTTTATTAAGCTTTCAGTAAACTAGTTCAACAAGTGTCTCATATGAGGAACATAATAATCACCATTATGCTTTCCTTCTACAGCATCATCTCTTACTATTATTGTTATTCTTATGCTAATGATGATGGCGACTTCATAAAAGTGTCAAATGAAGTCTGGAGAAGGAGAAAAAAGCACCTGTTGTTAGGGAACACATTCGATATCTAAAGCTTTTCACTAATATACAAATGGACTGGTTAAAATCGACTAACAAGCTAGAACGATGGTACAGTCCTCAAGGATGCTATTTAAATGAAGTCTGCGTATTCGGGCCTTAAACAGCCTAAGACTGGCCGCAGATATGTCCTCAATTAATATTTACCTCAGAGTCTAGGCCCAAACATCTGATTTAATTTTTTAATGTAATAGTTTTAAGCAGGAAGTCTCTCTGCTGAAGATTTTAAAAGTGGCTGTTTGTCAAAACATGTTAAAAATAGTGTACGTGTACAAATTATGTTTTACCTAATACTTTAAAATCACGAATGTCTTATATTCTCTGATAATACATACATGGTAAGTTGGCTCTTTCTACAAACTACTAGTTACTAAAGAACGGTTTATCTTTGAATTTAGCGCGCAGTGTCCTCGTTGCTTTGCTTGTTCTAATCCGCGAGTTTCTGAGGTACCACTCTTACCATGTGTATTGTTTAGGGCCAAAGGAAAAGGACGGAAAAGGGGTCAATCATAAAAAGCTGTCCGTCATGAAAAGCTTGTCGGTGTCTTATTTCTAAGCTTCAGATCTGGCTACTGTCATAATACCTCGCTTGTGGGCCAGTTACTCCATGAACTAATTCATGGTTTTCTAGTCTTGAATGGGCATCCTTCTTTAAAAGCGGGGAGGTTTCCAGCGACACCTCACATGTTCCTCTTCTCTTTCGTTTGACTTCCTTGCCTGTCAGTTCTGCGAAAAAAGGGCGAGAATTACGAAAACAAATGAAGGAATAACGGGTATTTCTGTCTTCCCTACCTTTGGTCTAACAGTTAGTTCACTTTGTTTCATAACCATTAACATAATTAAATGTAATTTGAAGGCCCAATCAGAAGCTGTTAATCTAATTATAACTCGGAAACTATGTAAACTATAGATAATACACTCTATTAGAAAAAAAAGGAAAAATTTAAGAGAACGAAATATGTGTTACTCATAATTCATTTATGAGAAAAACAGCAATACCTTGTTCAGTAGCGGAGGTTGAGGTATCGGATCTGAAAAAAACTGTGTTTGTTTTCTTACAAGATATATAATTTACAATATCCTTCAAATGGCACATGGCTAAAATATGTATTATTACAAGGAAATACTTATGGTTAAATATCTTCCATATCTTCTTAAGTAGTGTATACCTAGGGGTTATTTCAAATCTTTTTTATACCCTCTTGGGTAGCGTATACCTGAGAGTTATTTTTAATATCTTCTTGTTGCGTCTCGCGGAATTGAATGAGTCAAACTAGTACAACAAAACAAGGTTTAATCAAACATGAAGGTTTACATTCAACGACAGCCGCACATGGCATGCTTGCGCATAATAGTGACAAAACCGCAGACCATCATGTGCGACATAGCACTTCTATACCCTTTCAGGTAGTATATACCTGAGAGATATTTTAAATCTCTTCTATTCCCTCTTGGGTAGTGTATACATGAGGACTATTTTTAATCTCTTCAATACCCTCTTGGTTAGTGTATAACTGAGAGTTATTTTTTTTTTCTCTCCTATACCCTCTTGATTAGTGTATATCTGAGGGTTATTTTTAATCTCTCCTATACCCTCTTGGGTAGTGTATACCTGAAGATCTATTTTTAGCCTCTCCTACACCCTCTTGGGGAGTGTGTAACTGAAGGCTATATTTGATTTCTACTATACTCTCTTTTTTAATCTCCTCCATACCCTCTTGGGTAGTGTATCACTTAAGGATTAATTTTTAATCTCTTCCATACCCTCTCGGGTAGTATGTACCTGAAAGCTATTTTAAATCTCTTCTATACCCTCTTGGGTAGTGTATACATTACGGCGATCTTTAATCTCCTCTATACCCTCTTGAGTACCCTCTTGAGTAGTGTAGACCTGAGGGTCATTTTTTGATCTATCCTATATGACCTCTTGAGAAGTCTATACCTGAGGGTTATTTTTATCTCTTCTATACCCTCTTGGGAAGTGTAGACCTGAGGTTTATTTTTAATCTCTTCAACACCCTCTTGGGTAGTGTATACCTGAGGGTTATTTTTAATCTGTTCTATACCCTCTTGGGTAGTGTATACCTATGGGTTATTTTTAATCTCTTCTTTGTCATCTTGGGTAGTGTATACCTAAGGGTTATTTTTTAGTTCTTCCATACCTTGTCGGGTAGCAAATACCTCAGGGTTACTTTTAACCTCTTTTAGACCCTCTTGGGTAGTGTATATCTGAGGTTTACCTTGAATCTCTTCTATATCCTCTTGGTTTGTGTATAGTTGATGGTTATTTTAAATCTCCCCTATACCCTCTTGCGTAGTGTTTACCTGAGGGTTATTTTTAATCTCTTCCATTCCCTCTGGAGTAGTATATACTTGAGGATTATTTGTTAGTTCTCCTATACCCTCTCAGATATTATATACCTGAGAGATACTTTCAATCTCTTTTAGACCCTCTTGGGTAGTGTATACCTGAGGTTTGCTTTTAATCTCTTTGATACCCTCTTGGGTAGTGTATGCCCGAGGGATATTTTTGATATCCCATATACCCTCTTGGGTTGTGTATACCTCAGGGATATTATTAATCTCTTCCACACCCTCTTGGGCAGTGCATAACTGAGGGTTTTTTTTTAGTTGTTTAATTTTGAATAATAAATTTCATGATCTTTCACTTATAAACATATGCATGTATGTATGTCTCTTGATAACTTTTGTATAAATACCTTTTTATTGAGCCAATTTAATCTCTATTGTATTATCCTGGGTAGTGTTTGCCTGAAGGTAATTTCCTATCTCTTCCATACCCTGTTGGGTAGTGTATACCTGAGAGTTACTTTTAATATCCTCTATACTCTCTTGGGTAGTGTATAGCTGATGGTTATCTTTAATCTCTTCTATACCCTTTTGAGTAATGTATACCTGAGAGTTGTCTTAAATCTCTTTTATTCCCTCTCGGGTAGTTCATACCTGAGGGCTATCTTTGATGTCTCCAATACCCTCCTGAGTGGTGTATATCTAAGGATTTTCTAAAATCTCTTCTCTACCCTATACCTGAAGGTTTTTTGTTAATCTTTCCCATACCTTCTCGGGTAATGTATAGCTGAGGGTTATTTTCGGCTCTTCTTTACCCCCCTGAGTAGTGTTTACCTGAAGGTTACTTATAATCTCTTCTATACTCTTATGAGCAGTTTATGCCTAGGGGGTATTTTTAATTTCCTCTCTTTCTTCTTGGTTACTGTATACCTGGAGGTCATTTTCAATCTCTTCTATTCCCTCCCGGATATTGCATACCTGAGGGTTACTTTTAGTCTCTTTTAGACCCTCTTTGGTAGTGTACACCTGAAGTTTACTGCTCATAACCTCTTGGGTAGTGTATACCTGAGGTGTAATTCTTATCTCTTTCATACCCTTGGGTAGTGTATACCTTAGGGTTACTTTTAATCTCTTTTATACCCTCTCAGGAAGTGTTTACCTGAGGGTTATTTTAAATCTTTTCTATTCCCTCCTGTGAAGTGTATACTTGAGGGTTATTTTTTTAGTTCTTCTATACACTCTCGGGTACTGTATACTTGAGAAGTACTTTTAATCTCTTTTAGACCCTCTTGGGTAGTGTATACCTGAGGTTTACTTTTAATCTCTTTGATACCCTCTTGGGTAGCGATACCTTAGGGTTATTTTTTGATCTCTCCCCTACCCTCTTGGGTAGTGTATACCCGAGGGATATTTTTTATCTCTCCCAGACTCTCTGGGGTAGTGTATACCTCAGGAACATTATCAATCTCTTCTATACCCTCTTGTGTAGTGTATACCTAATAATTAGTTTAATTAGGTTAATTTTTTAGTTGTTTAGATTTTTGTTGGACTTGGAAGAGCGCCAATGACTCTCCCTGAAAGGCTGTAAATCTTAAAACTTGTCAGAAATTCGTGGGAATTTTCTAGAAATGTTTAAGAATTACTAATAATTTTAATTTATAATTTTAAAGGCAACTTACATACAATAAATACTAAAAATTCAAAAATCCCAACTAAAAATTCAAGTCTTCGATGAAATTTATATAATGCTTAACTAAGGTTTACCTCTGAAATATTTTTGATTGTATATTGACATCAACATGTAGTAATATTAGGATGGAATTTGATTTCTTTTTCTTTTCTTGACAACTTCATAAGAATTATCCTCAAATATAGCTATTCATATGAAATAGTCCTAATCAATCATTAAATTTGATTGGAAACAAATTTTGAATGAAATCTGTTGATTCTTTTCCATTTAATACCATAGCTTGAATTATATTCATTGCAATTAATACTATCAGTCCAAAAATAGTCTTTAAATAAATAATTTAATTTTGGATGATCACACAAATGGCATTTAACCATTTTTCTCCAAGAGTTCAAGCTTTGACTTGATTTCATATGGTTGTAACTTCTTTGGATAAAGCTCTCGTGTGTGAACATTGAAATGTAAACTGTCAAGCAGCATTTTCATGTTTTACTGTTTGTTTTTGTTGATTCTGCACATTGAAATTCAAAGATTTCTTCTCAATTTTAACCTAGCACTCTTGGGAGTGAAGTAGTTAATCACAGTTAAGTCAATTTGATCTATATATATGTGTATGTGTTTGGGGCTTAACAATCGAATTATTATTTTTATGCAAATTTATAAAGTATATAAACGATCACTATGAAATAAAAACCCATGAAAATCTCGTGGAATAATTCATTGTAAATTCACAGATTTTTCACAGGATTTTCATGGTTAAATCAATGACATTTTTATGGTCTCAATGCCATAAAAAAGACCTGAAAAATCTCATGAAAAACCTGTGAAAATTGTCATATTTCATATTATAGGTCCTTTCATAAGACATTCCAGCAGGAAATGCTTGTTCGAAAAAGTCGGGCATGTCGGCAGCGTATTCGGTGAAGCATCTGTTTCCATATTTGAACGCTGACGACAGTAGGTCAGAGGAAAATGGGAGGTGTAGTGTCTAAAAATGAAGAAGTATGCCACAAAAGGCAGCCACGAAGGCGAACAACAACAGTACACACAGTACACGTTTCTTTAATAATCTTCCCGCGCTCACACTTTCCCGGATGTATACTTTTACATAAACAACCGCTGTCCTAGTATACTACATTCCCTCTCTTTCTTCGCTCAGATGGTTAACCTCGAAAGACAGAAACATAACAAACTTCCACTTTGTTTAGATACCGTAAAAGTTCAATTCGATTCCAAATGTTCAAGACAAAAATCACGTTAAACATAAACATAGCCTTGGCCGTTCAGCTTATAAAACAACGTTTCAATGTCACTCATGTAATAACAACGAACAGTAATATGAAAATGCCAATGTCACTAGTTTTAGTACAGAACGTAGTCACTCAGAGCCTTTGGACGGCTCGTAACTCTGCCGGATCTTCTCACATGCGGCTCAGCTGTAGGTACAGTAGAAGGTACATCTTCTGGTGGTGATTCAGCCATTGGTACTTGATCCTCTGCCACAGGTGGCGTCTCAAATGACTTAGGTTCAGTCCGTGGTTTAGCGTCCTGTTGTGGCGTTTCCTGTTCTTCTGGATCTGGCATATTAAAGGACTTAATATGCTGAAGGCTGCGTTTGTACTGGACACCTTGAGGCGATCGCAACACCACCTGGTCCCCATAACGAGATATCACCTGATATGGTTCCTTCTCATAGCAAGGTGACAGCTTATTTTCTTTCTTCTTCTCAAGCAGAACACTGTCTCCTTCTTTCACATTTCGATCTCTGGCATGGAACTTCTTGTCCACATAGTCCTTGTTAAACTGCTTTCTCTGATTGTCCCGATCACGAACGGCTTGGTCGCTCACTTCTAGCTCCTCCTCTTCAACGTTGACTAGCTCAGGCATTTTAGTTGTTAGCTTTCTCCTAAACAATAACTCAGCGGGACTCTTTCCTGTGGTTGAATGTGGCGTGGACCTGTACGCCAAAAGAAACCTGTTTAGCTCCTCTCTCCAATTCTGTCCTTCTGCATGGGCTGCTCTCATGGACTTAAGAAGCGACCTGTTTTGCCTCTCTACCTCGCCATTAGCTCTTGGCCATAGAGGTGTTATGTAACGGTGTTCAATCCCCATTTCATTCAGGTAATCTTCTACTTCTTTGGATACAAGATTTGAGCCATTGTCGGTACGCAGACCTTTAGGCAACCCATGTCTTGCAAATTGGGCATCCAAGCAATGAATGATGGTTTTGCTGGAAGTTGTTCGGATAACATCAACTTCTATCCACCGGCTGTAATAATCAACGAGAACTAACAAGTGTTCTCCAGAAGGTAACGGACCCATTAGATCCACAGCTACTTCTTCCCATGGTTTGTTGGGTAACGGTGTTGACTTCAATGGTGGGGGTGGAACGTTCTTTGTAACCATCTGGCACCCGTAACACTCTGCACATCTTTTCTCGGCATCACGATCCATAGCAGGCCACCAGACTTTTGTTCTAAGTCTCTCCTTTGTCTTTGTGACTCCTTGGTGCCCCTCGTGTGCCAAACTAACGACTCTCTTGCGAAGTGCTTGAGGTATAACAATTCTTGTCCCCCGGAGAATTACATGGCCAATAAAAGTCAACTCATTGCGCACTGGCAAATACTGCTTGGGGGCATTGTCCCATTTCCCTTCGATGAGACAATTTCTGAGTGCTTGCAACTCAGAGTCTTGTGCTGAGACTTGTTCAATCTCTTTGATTCTCAATGCAGCGGGGACAGCATGTAGAGCTATCGCGCGTACATATCCATCATCTTCCGCGGAATTGTCTGACGCCGGTATCTTCGTCAGTCGGGAAAGGGCATCTGCGATGTTTTTTCTTGAAGGCACATAGCAAACTTGATAGTTGTACGGTTGTAAACGCAGTACCCAGCTCTCTATTCTGGCTGAAGGTTTAGACTTCCTGGAATAGATGACTTTAAGTGCTTCATGGTCTGTCACCAGATCAAACTGTGGAAGCCCGTACAAGTAGAGGTGGAAGCGTTCACAAGCCCAGACTAAGGCTAGTGCTTCCTTTTCTGTCTGACTATAACGACGCTCCACTTGACTCAAACTACGACTAGCATAACAGATGGCACGGCTTTCCCCATTCTTTTCTTGCACCAGCACGGCGCCAAGTCCAACAGGACTTGCATCAGCAATAACACGGGTGGGTGTGTCCTTATCGAAGTAAGCTAGGACTGGTGCACTTGCAACTTGACTCTTCAATCTCTGAAACGACTGCTCCTGCTCCTTGCCCCAAACGAACGGTTCCCCTTTTCTTGCAAGTTTTCTGAGGGGATCAGCAGTGGTAGCAAAATCGGGTATAAACCTGGCACTGAATCCAACGAGCCCCAAGAAGCTACGGACTTCTGAGGGTGTCTGAGGCTGACTTGCCTCTGCAACAGCTCTGACTTTTTCCTCCGTTGGGCCGATGCCATGCTTACTCAGCAAAAGACCCATGAATACCACTTTAGTCATTCGGAAAGTGCATTTTTCAGCATTCAAAGTCAGCTGCTTCTCACTAAGACGTTGCAACACACTGTGTAAGTTCTTATCATGTTCTTCAGTGTCTCGACCATGAACGATAAGATCATCTGCTATGTTTGACACCCCTTGTAGACCTGCCATTGACTGGGTGATGATATGCTGGTACTTCTCTGGTGCGGCATTTACACCGAAACTCAAACGTTTGTAGCGGAATATACCATCATGGGTGGCAAAAGCAGTGATATCCCTTGAATCAGGATCCAGCTCAATTTGGTGAAAACCCCACCTTAAATCTAACTTCGAGAAAACACCACTTCCATTAAGACTTTCAAGGACTTCATCTATGGTTGGTATGGGCAATCTTTCCCGAATAATGGCCTCGTTGGCTCTCTGCATGTCGACACACAACCTTATGTCCCCGGACGGTTTAGGAGCAACAACGACTGGGCTTACCCACACCGTAGGCCCCTCGACTTTCTCAATTATGTCCTTTTCAAGGAGTTCGTTAACCTTGGCAGTTACTTTGTCCTTTACAGAAAAAGGTACTCGTCGCATTTTTTGAACGACTGGAGTTACACTGGGGTCAATGTGTAGCTTCAACTGATAATCTTTAAGCTTTCCAATTCCCTGGAATACACTGGGGTATTTTGCTTTGAGTCCTCCCACGAAGGTACCATCAACAGTGTTACAGTCTCCTGTCCCAAGAGTTCCCGAGAGATCCACACGAAGGATTCCAAGATCTGTGGCGGACGAATATCCCAGCAAACAACGCCCGGATTCAACAACAATGAAATCTGCCACAACCTTTGTTTTGGGTACGGAAACTTCTGTCTGAAACTGGCCCTCAATTTTAAGCTCTCGACCCCCATAAGCATACAATCTCTTCAGACAAGGTTTTAATTCAATCTTGAGCCCCTGATACTTAAGTTCCTGCAGTGTATCTTTACTAATGAGGTTACTTGCAGAACCTGAATCAATCAACACATCTCTGCTGATTCCACCAATCTTCACTGAGATGACGGGTTCAGAGGAATTTGACATAGCACATGTCTGTTCTTCTATAGTAAAAGCAAAACTGTCATCCTCACCTGACTCGTTACAATGACCCTCAACATGATTTGCCTGTCTCCCCTTACCATGACGCTGCTGTCTGCCTCCCCGTTGTTGGTTGTTACCTTGTTTTCCAGGCTTCGAGTTCCTTCCCCCTTTGCAACAGCTGGCATAATGACCATATTTACCACACTTGCTGCACTTGCGACCTCGGGCGGGACAATTTGTACTTTGGGCAAAATGACCTTCTTTACCACAGTTGAAACAAACGCTTTTCCTTTTGTCTCCACGCCCAGGACGTTCTTCAACTGCATGAGTACCTGCTCCAGGTTCTTGGCTTGGCATGACCATTTGACCTGCCTGCTCGTGTGAGGCTTCCCACTTTCGAACTTTATCCATTGCTGCTTGCAGAGTAATATTAACGACTTCCAATAGCTTCTTCTTTAGCTCAACATTAGGCAACTTTTCAATCAATTGATCCCGTAAATTTTCTTCCAAAGTTGGACCAAAATTACAATGACGAGCTTGTTTACGTAAACGAACCATGAACTTATCGGCGGTCTCTCCCTTTGTCGGCGTAAGTTGACGAAAGACATGACGCTCGTACGGTACATTGTCCTCGGCTCGAAAATGAGCATCCAACTTTCGCAGACACACCACATACTCATTATCCTCGTTAGCATTCAGTGGTCCAGGATCTGGAATATCTTCGTAAATATCTTGTACTTCCATACCTGCTAAATGAAGTAACTGAGCTGTTTTCCGAGAAGGATTCGTAATTCCCTTGCCATCGATGTAATACTGATACGATCGTTTCCACTGTCGCCATCGTTCCGCGACCTGAGAGGAAGACCCTGTTAAATCTAGAGGTGGAAGCGCCCTTTCTACTGAATTCGCCATCCTCGTCGCCAATTTGTAGTGTCTAAAAATGAAGAAGTATGCCACAAAAGGCAGCCACGAAGGCGAACAACAACAGTACACACAGTACACGTTTCTTTAATAATCTTCCCGCGCTCACACTTTCCCGGATGTATACTTTTACATAAACAACCGCTGTCCTAGTATACTACAGGAGGGGTCCTCCATTAGTGACCCAATAAGTGGACTTCCGTATTCCTCTAGAATAAGATGATAGGAGCAACTCCTCCATCCTCAAATTTTAAACGTCCTTTCGTATGACATTCCAGCAGGAAATGCTTGTTTGAAAAAGTCGGGCATGTCGGCAGGGTATTCGGTGAAGCATCTGTTTCCATATTTGAACGCTGACGACAGTAGGTCAGAGGAAAATGAGAGGGGTCCTCCATTAGTAACCCAATAAGTGGACTTCCGTATTCCTCTAGAATAAGATGATAGGAGCAACTCCTCCATCCTAAAATTTTAAATGTCCTTTCATATGACATTCCAGCAGGAAATGCTTGTTCGAAAAAGTCGGGCATGTCGGCAGGGTATTCGGTGAAGCATCTGTTTCCATATTTGAACGCTGACGACAGTAGGTCAGAGGAAAATGAGAGGGTCCTCCATTAGTGACCCAATAAGTGGACTTCCGTATTCCTCTAGGATAAGATGATAGGAGCAACTCCTCCATCCTCAAATTTTAAACGTCCTTTCGTATGACATTCCAGCAGGAAATGCTTGTTCGAAAAAGTCGGGTATGTCGGCAGGGTATTCGGTTAAGCATCTGTTTCCATATTTGAACGCTGACGACAGTACGTCAAAGGAAATGAGAGGGGTCCTCCTTTAGTGACCCAATAAGTGCACTTCCGTATTCCTCTAGAATAAGATAATAGGAGTGTAGAAATTATTTTCAGAAACGGCTTTCGTATGACCTGAAATAAACGAAAATTAGGGAGAACCAAATGTTATGCCCGTGATAATTCAAACTTAAGTAAAATACTGCATAACATTTCTTGTGATAAGAATACATGAAAGTCATATATTTGTACTGCGGAAAATACATTTTAAGCAAATGAAGATCATCGCAGTATATACTCAACTTAAGTAGTTGAGAAATAAGGCCTGAAAAAAATTCAGGCCTGAACGGGAATCGAACCCATGACCTCTGCGATACCGGTGCAGCGCTCTAACCAACTGAGCTATCAAGCCAACTGGAAGCTGGTCAATTGTGAGTTCGTTATATACCCGTAGATGGAGAAGGTGTGATAAGAATACATGAGAGTCATATATTTGTACTGCGGAAAATACATTTTAAGCAAATGAAGATCATCGCAGTATATACTCAACTTAAGTAGTTAAGAAATAAGGCAGAGGTCATGGGTTCGATTCCCGTTCAGGCCTGAATTTTTTTCAGGCCTTATTTCTCAACTACTTAAGTTGAGTATATACTGCGATGATCTTCATTTGCTTAAAATGTATTTTCCGCAGTACAAATATATGACTTTCATGTATTCTTATCACACCTTCTCCATCTACGGGTATATAACGAACTCACAATTGACCAGCTCCCAGTTGGCTTGATAGCTCAGTTGGTTAGAGCGCTGCACCGGTATCGCAGAGGTCATGGGTTCGATTCCCGTTCAGGCCTGAATTTTTTTAAGGCCTTATTTCTCAACTACTTAAGTTGAGTATATACTGCGATGATCTTCATTTGCTTATAACATTTCTTGTTAAGTTGTAGGAAATTAAAGTATTGCAAATAAATTTAGCTGTGACTGAGCTTTCATACGATAATTTGCTGTGGCTTTCCACGTCGCCTAACTCTGGAAGCAGAAGAAGAAGTCAATGTCACATAGAGACTGTTGGTAATTTGCAAACACGGATAAAACCAGGCTCATAGTTTACGACCGAAAATCTTCTTATGTATCTTTGATCTTGTTCACTTTCCTTTTCAAAAGAGTCTTTATTCATTTAGGCAATTTCCAAAAATCATTGATGACGGAATATCGGGTCTTATTTGACAACTGCAATGTGATCTTATTCAACTCTTTGTTTAACAATAAATTGTGATGCATAATAATGAAATAATTCATCGTGGTTGGTCTTTTAAGTGACACTTACTCGTTAGGCTTTCCTTTTCCTTCACCTTCGATCTCAAAGTAATGTTCTTTGACACTACCCTTCATATAGTGTGGACCTGAAAGCTATTTTTAATATCTTCTCTACCCCCTTAGGTAGTGTATAACTGATGGTTATTTTAAATCCCTCCAATTTAATCCTGGGTAGTGTATACCTGAGGGTTATTTTTAGTCTCTTTTATACCCTCTTGGGTTCTGTATACCTGAGGGTAAGTTTTAATCTCTACTATACCCTCTTGGGTGGTGTATATCTGTGTGTTACTTTTTATCACTTCTATACCTTCTGGGGTAGTGTGGACCTGAAAGCTATTTTCAATATCTTCTCTACCCACTTTGGTATTGTATACCTGTTGTTTACTTTTAATCTCTTTTATACCCTCCTAGATAGTGCATACCTGAAGTTAATTTTTAATCTCTTCTTTACCCTTTTGAGCAATGTATGCCACAGGGTTATTTTTAATATCCTCTATACCCTCTTGGGTAGTGTATAGCTGATTGTTATTTTAAATCCCTTCTATTTCCTCTTGGGTAGTGTATACCTGAGGGTTATTTTTTTAGTTCTGCTATACCCTCTCGGGTACTGTATACCTGAGAATTACTTTTAATCTCTTTTAGACCGTCTTGGGTAGAGCATACCTGAAGTTCACTTTTAATCTCTTTTAAACCCTCTTGTGTAGTGTGTATCTCAGGGTTATGTTTGATCTCTCCAATACCCTCTTTGGTAATTTATAACTTAGGCTTACTTTTAATCTCTTCTATACCCTCTTGGGTAGTATATACTTGAGGGTTGATTTTAACCTCTTCTCTACCTTCTTGAGTAGTGTAAACCTGAGCTTAGATAAATTTGGCGCAGAATGGCTTTTGTTTGAAGGACATATACTTACTTAATAGCATGAATTAGTTATGTCGCACTAGAGCTCCCATGTGGGTTGTCGAGGGACTATAATTGGTTGCAGTTTGCCCTTACAAATGCAAATTTACTCAAAACTGCCTGCAGTTGCGAATACCCAGTGGAATTGAACTGTCCATCGAATGTACAAGAAGAGAACAAACAATAGAGTTCCGAGCAATCCCGATCGCTTGTTCCGATCATAGGATTATTTAGTAGTCAACCATGTATCTCATTTGCGCCGGACGGCTGCGCTGAATTTCGATTAAATACCAGCAGTCTTTCCCCGAAACGCCTTTGTGGTCTACAGAATTAATGTTGTGAGAGGTTTCAACGCAATTTAAGCCTCTTGTCCTCTTTCCAAACTTCAGTGAGCAGAAGCGGCTAGTTTAATTTGTTCACGAACATCACACGCAATTTCTGTCTTTGCTACTGCTACATTTCATTCTATCTTATTCAGAGCTGATCAATCATTCGCGCGATACTTGCTTGAAATGCGGACAATGCGCTTACGAAACGAATTCTTAGCACGCTCTCCCGCTCATGTTTTGAAGTTGCTGAAAGTCGTTAAAACTTAATAATAGCTCGTCCATCAATGCACGACTGAACGTGTTAGCTTAATGTAAGTTGTCAGCGACAGTTATTCAGGCGTTTACGCCGCGGACGTGCACGTAGAGAGGGTTGATCGTCGGAAGATCGTCTTGCTCCAGGAGAGACTTCTCTTTAAATCGGAGATGTATTTCTTAAAAGAACTGTTTTGTTTAAGAAAAACGAGATGGAAGGTGGAATCTGTAATAGAACTGCTATTTTTCACTAAAACGGAATGAGGTTCCTAAAAGAACTTTTCTCTACCTTGGAGGCAGACTGTGTTGAAATTAGTCCTCAGGGAATTTTCGATTGCTGTAGGCTGTGCTGCGCGACTTGACAAGCAAATCTCGCGCTTTTGATACTGAACGATAATTCTTTAATTGCAAGGTATAATTATGTCCTTGAGACAAACTACTCGTTCATCCATTACACTATGTTGATAGTAACTAACATGTTAGGCGATTCTGCACGGAAAACAAACGAGCGCGATAAATGCTCTGGGTCGGCCGGCAGTACGCGTCAGCACCTCATTGTTAGCAGAGAAGATTTGCAAATGTTTGCTGTTGTACATTTTTTGAAAAGGCATCGACCCCTCATTGTTTGTTTTTATCCTGTGCAAGACAAATTTGGTGACTGAAATTTTGGGCCGCGAAATGGCACTCTCGAGCCGAATTCCCGTAAGGTTGGTACAGGGCGCAGAAAGCACCTCAAACTTTCGCAGCGGCACTTGACTTTTTACACAGCCACAAAAGTATCACTTAGTCTTTACGCGTGAAATGTTGGTATAAATTATTTTACATTATTTACCACAAGCGCAAGCAAATATTTTTTTCTCTTTCCACTGAGCAGGATTTGAAGGATTACTCAGAACATGGGCAAAACTGGTTAAAACGTCAAATATCTATCTGCAAACTAAATCACCACTTCGAGTCCCAAATGTATTTCCTCTTTCTGGTGATAGCTTACAACTCTGACTGTCAGCCGTAATCGTAAACGTTCGTCAGAGATCAGAACAAAATCCGGCAGACTGAAAAGTACATTTCAGCCGTTAGTGAATAACTAAGGAAGCGGTGGAGGCAATTAGTAAATTGGTAAGTTGCAAGTAAGTTGGTAAGTTGCAAACGCGGATAAAAACAG
>NC_142671.1:8189317-8209317 GCF_964200805.1 Pocillopora damicornis
AAAAAACTTGAGTAGTGAGGGGCCTTTGCCACCCCCTCATACTGATAAAATAGTGGCTTTACTAGAAGAAAAGGTTAAAGAACGTGAAGAGACCATCAACAGCAAATCTGAGAGGATTCATGAACTGGAAAAGGATGTAGTTGACCAACGAAATAGCATTGATTCACTTAAAAAGTTAGTTGATGATAAAACATTTGAGGTAAAAGTTTTGCAAGAAGCAGTTCATGCCAAGGATCAAGAGATTGAAGACATTAAAGAAAAGCATGAAACTGAGTTAAGTGAAAAAGCATTGAAGCTTGCATCACAGGCTAAAGAAAACCAAGACTTGGAGAAAACAATTTCATCCTTAAAGGAAAGTTTAGCTGGTCTAGAGTCCAAAGAAAATGTCACTGAAAGACTTTTGCTTCTTGATGCAGAGAAGGAACAACAATTTAGAAATGAAATGGAAGCTTTTAGAGATAGTGAAAAGGTCCTTGATGCACAGCTGCAGGCAGCTCTTGAACAGAACAGAAATATTTCTGAAGAACTTGCTTCAGCAAAGACCAAGATTGAGGCTAAGGAGAAGGAGTTGCATGATTTAAGTACAAGGATGGGCAAGTTGAAGCTTCAAGCAAAAGCCAAGCTGACAAGTGTTCAGAATGAAAAGGAGAAACTTTCCAAGGATAAGCAAGAGGTAGAATTTGTTGATGTACAATGTTTAATAATACTCTGATGAGAAAATATAAATATATATATGCAATGAATGAATAGATAAATAAGCAGTTAATTATCCACTCTCCGAATGGTTTTTCAAGGGTAGTGATAGCAAAAAATGAAACAAATTATTTTCTTGTAAACTACCAGAACAGCTGGGCAACCCTTGGCTTGGGACAGATCCATTAGAGGCATGAATGGTACTCACCTTTACCTTGAACTCAGGATATCCAGCCCACAAGCCCAGCATTTTGATCAGTCAACAACAGTATTCAGCCTTCTTAGAGCTTTAGTTTTACTATGAAGAAACTTCAGTTGATTTCCTCTGTTTTTGTAGGCACTTGTAGAGATGCACATTTGTTATTGTGGTTTCTCTTATTCACTATTGCTTCAAAGGTTTTTTGCAAATGATGTCAATATGAAAACAATTCAAGATACTTGTACAGCACTTTGATTTCTATGCAATGCACCTTGGTTAAGTATTGCATTAAATTAGACATACATGTATCACATTTGGTGTGATCAATAATTTTCATTTGGAGGTCATTTTAATCACAACATTCACACTGCTGTGTCTTTAAGGTTGAACTGCATCTGTTGCGTGAGAAAGAAGAAAAGTTAGCTATACAGATGAAGATAACACAGATTGAAGAAGAGCGAGAGGCTGCTGATTCCAAACGAGTAGAGTTAGAGCAAGCACTGGAAGAGTTTGTCAGGACAACAGATAAGAAAGGAAAACTGACTGCTTTAGAGAAGAAATCTTCTCCAGATGTTGGTAAGGAAATTTTTAAACCTTCACTATAACACACTTTGCCCTCCTCAAGGAACCATTTCTTAGCTCAATTTCAGGCAGTTTTTTTTTTATCATATTTCAAATCTAAATTACAGACTGACATAATTAAAATTACTACACAGAGACAAGGAGGTTTGGCCAACAACAGCTGCACAATTGCTGTTGTGAGCATTTTAACCAAAATTAACATTACAATTGTTCTAAAACAACATTAATTCTATCAATAATGATAAGACATTTAAATTACTCTACAGTCTTCCTATTACAATGAGGTAAAATACAGTTTCTATTGGGAAAACTAATAGAATAATTGTAATTATTACTGATGCAAAGTGAAAGAGAGAAACATCCAAGATTGGAGTGGAAAGTTTTTAGTCCATTCTTATAGAAAGTTTCCAAGTCTTTACTTGTTAAGGGAAATGTATTTTTCTGTTTGATAATTAATTTTGACTTTTACTTTGAAACCTTCTATATTCGCATGTGCATGTGTCCTTCTACAATCCCAGATGTGTATTTTTCCAATTAGTAGTAAATAATTTAGTAAATGGCATGACAATGTTGTAATGCCTATTATGATATCTTGAAGGCTGAGATTATTATTATTATTATTATTATTATTATTATTATTATTGTGTAATAATAATTTCTGAAATGTTTCCAAAATTTTTTTTAAATATTAAAAACATTGTTATACTTAAATCAAGGGATGTTACCATCAAACCTACCCTGGGCTATTTTTAGATTGGAATTTCAGATGTTGCTGGAATAAAGTTTCATCACATTTTATGTAAACAGACACACTGCCCCTCTTAATAATCAACAGGAGAGACCCCCCTCTCTCAGTAGTGCCATGTTTTCATGAATCCACACTTTATATAATCCCTAATAACTGAACAACAACGAAGTATTGAAAATTTTTTTGGTGTGAAAACTAAAACTGTTCTGATTTGTTAGAGGAAGATGATGTCCCTGAGGAAGAATTAGAGGGTAGTGGTACGGTGTCTACTATCATTGGCTCAAACACAGAAGAGTCAGGTTCCATTAATGTTATGAAAATACTGGAAGAGGAAAGATACTGTATGGAAAGAAGACTTGACCTCATCACCAAGGTATGATGATTACAGTATATTGTTGCTATTATCATTGCTAATGACGTGGTTACTAGAGTGTTACGTCAGATTGGTTGGTGTGTTATTAAACCATGGCTGAAGACATGGTGATCTGTTGTTTTACAGCTGTAAGAGATGTACATTTTGTTCATGTACATGCATGCATTATCCTCCCAGTAAGTTCATGGAGTGGACCTAGCCCTTCTGATCAAATCATGTTTATGCTTTATTGTTGCCTTTTTTTTTTAAGGAACGTGATTCCTTGCAAAGCAAAGTGGAAGAACTGGAGGAAATGCTGGAAGCAGAGAAAGAACGCCAACAGAAAAAGACTGAGGAAATCAGTTCAGATGAGGATGCTGAACTTGCTAAGCACATGGCAGAGGAGTCTCTGATGATGCATATTGAAGCTCTTCAGGAAGAAAATGAAACACTTAGGTACTGAGTGTAATTCCTGTAATAAATGTTGATATTACCTATTTGCCAAGACTTGGCTTTTCAGAGGTTCAACTGCAGTCTGCATAGCATTCACAGTAAAAAGAGGATAATTGAGAATCTCCTATCAGTAGTTAAAAGCTCAGCTGATGGTTTTATCCACTTACTTACTAACCCCAAGCTCCTGCAAACTAATCTTGATGCCTCCTCTGGTCTTATCAGTCTTGATTTCTTTAACCTCCTCCGAACATGTGTTTCTTCATGGGTGTCACTGTAGGTGACTTGTCAGAGGTCAACTCTGAGTCATTGTCCTTCTTTGGTTGCCAGAGTATAAGTGAATGTGTTGTGAATTGACGTACATTAGTTTGTGTCTACCAGGCCTTATTCTTCCTCCTAAAACCTTGACTAGAACTAAGAACTCTTCAACTTTTGAATTGTTGCAACAAGGATGGTGACCAGAAGTGCTTTCTGTATTATTGATTGCCACCAAACAATCAACAAGCATTTCTTGCAAGGCAAAAAACAATATTACAGCAGTAAAATCATGACAAATCGTGTACCAGACTAAGGTTAGGTGCATGCACTTTGGATTTAAATATGGAAAATAATACATTTTAAATATGGGGTGCAGAAATAATATATTTTGAAGACGTGCACGTAATGCAATTCGTACAGGACGATCATAACCTGTAGTCAAATGATATAATTATTTCATACAACTTCTATACTTTCTGCTCTCCAGGTCTACCTTGGAACGGGAGCAATCTGCAGTAGTGAACCTGACTGAACAATTGAAGCAAGCTCCAATTGAGCAAAAGGTAGGTTTTGTGCGGGGAAAGAAAACATTTCTGGAGCTAACAAAAAAAATTTATCTGCAGCCATACCAATGAACAGATTCTATGTGTAGTCTTTAACCTATACGCTCCTCTGATCTTAATATCAATTCTCCATTATGTCTGCCACACATTTCTTAGGATTATAGTTTTGAGAATTTTATGTTGAATCAAACGGTATCCCTCGCTGTTACTTTTCTTTCTTATCGCCCTTCTGTTCATTGTTAAAGAAATAAAATGTTGTTGTTAGTGGAAATTACTTCCTTATTAAATCCTAAGAATGAAAGAGTAAAGGAAACAGCTACCTATTTTGACTCACACAGGTTTTTTGGTATTTATTATAATTATATGTTTGAACGGAGTAAGTTATATTTCTTAAATTGATGCAGATTTTTTTAAGAAAGTAGGGGGAGGGGGAGAGGAAAGTACATTGTCGATGTACATTTTCAGAGACCTTTACTGTCCATGCGTAACAGTTATAATGACTTGTCAAAAGCCATCGTTCTTAAGTGTTGGTGCCCATGTAAAAGTTAGGCAAAATACATCTAGAAATACTATTATTTGGGTCATTTTAAAGGAGCAAACCTAATGTGTTAGTTGCAAACCCTCCTAGACTAGTGATTTTATTTAGTAATTCTCCCTCTTAGGTTCCTCTACATCTACTCATAAGTTGCTATAGAGAGTTTAGTGTATTATCAGATAGCGTCGATAAATTGATCAATTCTCATAAATTTTGTGCTCTTGTGTTACGAGTTAATAACTTGTGGGAGTTTGAAGGCTGGCAACTTTGAATGTGGACTGACTGTGATTTAAAATGTAAACTTGTCATGTTGTAGTGAATAAGTGAAATGATAAAAAGTATTGTGAAACGGAATGCACGATGGGAACCATGTAACTCTAAACGCTGCAACGCTGAGAAATCGTCTTTAATTTTATAATTAACACTATGTAAACAATTCCAATGTATCGTATCAATGTCACTGTACCGTATCTTTTCTATACAACACGAATACCCAATAGGAAACATTTTTCAAACGTGTTCGAGTAATACGCACCACCATGATAATTAAACATTAGCAGCTCTTCATTTTCTCAATGAAATCCTCTTCGTGTAGTTAGAAACCTAGAAAACTTGGAAAATTCTGATTCCAGACATCCCACTTTTCAGCTGTTTGACAAAGATGAACACATATCGTACCTGGAGTCTAAAGTGGCTCAGCAACAACAGAATCTTCATCTGTTTAAAACAATGCTCCAAGAAAAAGAAGTATACCTTATGGATGTTAAAGATGAGGTGAACAAACTCGTCTTTTTTAAGAATAAATATTGGGGTAAATTAACTAAATAGATAACAAACGACAGATTCGTGCTCAATTAAAACTTTAATAGTTGTGTACCCAAATAACTTTTCCACAGATGGATTGATAAGTCTTCCCATTATTAGAAGAAACTTTTGTGGCAAAGTCCAACAAATAGAAGTATTTCTCATGAATGTTACAGATGAGATGAACAAATTCGTCTTTTTCAAGAGTAAATATCGGATTAAATTAATTATTTAGATAACAAAATAACGATTCGAGCTCAATTAAAAATTTAATAATTGTGTTCACGCACAAATTTATCATAGATGGGTTGATAAGCCTTCCCATTATTTTAAAAAAAACTTTTGAGACAAATAAGACGGTTGAAAAAACTCGCTAACTTCTGCAAAGTCGTCTTAATCGCTAGAAAACTTTTACAAGAGTAAGGCCGTCCACAAGCAGAACTCGGTCTTATTCTGTGGAAATTGTCAAGCCCTTACATTTTAGATTAGTTTCCACATAATCTCCAGGTTGATTGAATTATATAGAAAGTCATTACAATTGATATACCACTGCGATTGTGATGGTGATGGTTGTGATGAAGGAAGTTCTTCCTTCCCCTTAAAGATTGCTAAGGACTGGAACCTAACTAACAGAATTATGGAAATCGAACGTGCCGTGATAGGTCCAATCTTTGGTGTCACTTGAAAGGCGTTCCAATATGATGACTTGATTAAGTTATCATTAATTTGAAATAAGTAACAAGTGGGACGATTTCCACCATTAAGTACAGATACCACCAGGAACAATTATCCTCCAACATACTGTGATCTGAAAACGAAAAAAAAAATATGTTGGCTATTAAAAAAGTAAACAATAGCTAGAAAGAAAATGGATGTCACGGCTGTGATGGTTTTTTTTCATTCAAATGTGGTCACAATCGATTGTCTCACTGATGTTCTTAACTCGTTTTGACGTTCGCTGTTACTTACATGTATTACTGAACAGAAGTACGGCTAAACGAAATAAATCTATTTGTTTTATATAATAAAGAAGAAAATTTCTTTTTTTGATGGTGACGTCATCTACAGGATGACGTGTGGGTTTCTGTCCTCCAATAGATCAAGAGCGAGATCCAATCGAAATGCGTGTATACTTCAGGTTATTACAGAGTTAAAAATAAATATTAACTTGTAAAATCCATTCTATTCATAACACAAATACGTAACATCATAATGATATCTTTGGAAAGTAAGTAGACAACTGGTAGTTCTGGTAGGTAGCACAATTAATAGCACCTATGCACTGAAGATTTGGTAATGTCACTGTATAATCAGTTGTTTAGAATGAATAGAAAAAAAGCATTTACAGAATTTTAGAACTTTTAAGAAAATAGTTTATGAGATCCTTCCTTGAACTTCGAAAGAGAAAAATTACAACAAGCTACTCTCCTGCTAGTCACGAGTCAGTGGTCTTGGGGAGAGTGTACCTAGAAAAGCTAGATTCAAAATCGCCTTTGGAAATTTTGATGTTGCACAAACGGTTCAATCTAACAAGAAATTATTTATCTTCCAGAACGAGTTGCAAGCAGAAGTCGATTCGTTGAGAGAGTTTTTAGCGAAGGAGAAGGAAAAAACAACAGGTAAACGTACTTCTCTCAAGAGCTAACTTCTCTTAATTAAGCTTGGGTTACAGTGGTTGAGCCCTATCCTCGCTGAACCTGTTGAATTTATTTAGACGTTAAAGTTTATATAAACAAGAGATACTTAACCTGTGAGTCAGCTTTACAAAATGTTTGTTACCTCTAGGACTTGCAAGCCAACTTGAACAGCATCAGGAACAGTGCACTGAACAATCCCAACAGATGGAAAACCTCAAACTGGAAATTCAGGAAAAGCAAGACGCTATAAAATCGCTTGAGCTCCAACTCCAAACTGGTCAAGAGTATCAGAGGAAAGCTTTGGAAGACAAAGATAAAGACATTCAAAATCTTCAGGTAGCATTGATGGAAAATAGCTCTGGTTTTGAGTTGCTGAACGCAAGCTTTAGTGAAACAAGCTCTCAGGTACAGCAACTTCAGGAAGAGCTGGCCATAAAAGATGCTGAGCTTGCCAGGCTGAAGAAGGAATCAGGTGATCAAGAGCTGAGCCTGGATCAGCTTAGGGAAAGTTACACAGATGTCTGTACAACGCTCAACGAATTGCAAGGGTTGTTAGCGAACAAGGAGGCGGAGGCAACAAAGCTGCAAGAAAGCAAAGACCACCAAATGGCTGAACTGGAGTCAATGCAGTCCAAGCAAGGCGAGCAGATTGGAGAAATCCAAACTCTTCAAGAAACTATTGCTAGAAAGGAAGATGAACTTGCTCAGCTCAGAACGACATTTGAAGAGAAAGACAGCAGTTTTGAAGTTTTAAGCGCCAGTTTTATGGAAACCAGCTCCCAAGTGAAAGGGCTTGAGGAAAGCCTTCAGGTAAAGGATACTGAACTAGGTGTTTTGCAACAAACACTACAGGAGCGCATTCTTGCTTTTAACAAGCTTACTGACGATCTTTCAAACACTACTTCGCAACTTAAAAACATAAAAGAGATGCTCGACGTCAAAGAAAACGAGATCGGCAATCTTAATTCCAAATTAAAAGAACAAGAAATGGCATACGCGGAACTGAGCACAAAATGCGAAGAATCAGCTTTGAAGGTAAGAGAGCTTGAAGAGAACTGCGTTGCAAAGGATATGGAATTGAAAACACTGCAAACTGCATCGGAAGCACAACATTTGCTAAATGAGCAATTGAACCAAAGCTCCGCGGAATGTGACGGACAGATAAAGCAGCTACAAAGTTACTTGAGGGAAAAAAATCAAGAGGTCAAATCACTTCAGGAAAATTTGGGTGAAAAACACACAAGACTTGAGCAAATACAAGAACTTTTGATTACAAAAGAGAAAGGTGTAGCAAAACTTGAAAGCGAACTGGAAGAGCAGAACAGTAATAATCAACAGCTGAGTTATAGCTTACAAATTGCAGAAAGCCAGGTGAGGGATCTTGAAGAAGCAGTAACCAAAAAAGATGAGAATATAGGTTCACTCAAAAAAGATCTTGAAACTCTAGGCTTGGAGTATGAAGAACTAAATTCAAGCTTCACCGATGCTAGCTCCCAGATGAAAGAGCTACATGATCTACTCGCAGCAAAGGAGACAGAGCTGAATGTTCTAAAAGCAAGTATAGAAGACCAAGGATCAAATTTTAATGAACTGACATCTCGTTTGACGGAACAAAGCGCTCAGTTACAGGAATTCACTAATTCTTTATCTGCTAAAGAAGATGAAATCAAGACGCTTCGAGCCAGCTATGAAGAGGAAAAAGCGCGATTTAGCGAGCTTGAATCTCGATACATAAATGACATGGGTGGACTGGAGGAGACAATCGTACTTAGAGAGAACGAGAATGCGGCTCTGAGAGCTGAACGCCAAGAGAATATATCAAGTCTTAGTGAGCTAAACAGAAGTTATGACGAGGCTACTTCAAAAATCAAAGAGCTTTACGAAATTATTAAAGATAAGGATGACGAGTTTAAAACCCTTGGTGTTAAATTTGAAGAGCAGAAATCCAATTATAATCAGCTTAATACAACAGTTGAGGAATCAAGTTTGAAGGTGATCGAACTTCAGCAATCCCTTCAGGCTAAAAGTAAAGAGGTAGATGTGTTACAGTCAAGCTCAGACGAAAAAGCGTCCACTCTTGAGCAATTGAATGTGAACTTTGATAAATTGGTGGCTCAAGAAAGAGAATTACGGGATTTGCTCGAGAGTAAGGAGGCTGAAATGAAAGAATTGAAAACTATGGTAGACAAGCAAGCTTCTTATTTAGAACAGTCACAGAAAAACGATGCTGAAAATTCGTCTCAAGTGAATCAGTTGATGGAAGAACTTAAGGTTAAAGATGCAGAACTTAGCCAGATGCAGACTAGTTTTGTCGACCAAAATGCCAGCATTGGGGAACTAGAGGACCGTTGGACTGAAACGAATTCTTTGTTAAATGATTTGCGGCAGAGAATTGCCGAAAAAGAGGATGAAGTGAACTCGTTGAAATCAAGTTTAGATAATCAGAGCATTGAATTTGGAGCTAAATATGACGAGATGCATGCCGGAATGAATGATTTACGCGAGTGTCTTGCTAGTAAAGAAGAGGAGCTCTTTGTGTTGCAGACTACTTTACAGGAGAAGAACACAAGTGTGGAAAACCTGGACGCTAGCTTGAGCGAGACGAATGCGCAACTTGAGGATCTGAGGAGTCAGCTGACAGCCAGAGATAGCAAGTTTACTGCTTTGAAGAAGAAGGCGCAGGCTTTGAAGAAATCTTATGAAACAGTATCTGCTGAGAACGATAGTCACAAAGAGGAATTGGAAGAGCTGAGGAAGGAGAAGGGGATTTTCTTGGAAGAGAAAGGAGCCATGGAAACTTGTTTAGCGCAGCTGATTGAACACAAGAATCAACTTCACGCTAAAAACGCAGAGGTACAGGAATTGGAAACTAAGATTGGGAAAGTGGAAGAGGCTCTTCAGTTGGCTAGTAGTGAAAATGAAAACTTGGCATCAAATATCACTGAGCTTCGAGAAGCATTAGATTCTCTAGAACAGGAAAAGAAGCAGCTGATAACTGAACGTGAAGAATTTGTCTCTCGCCTAAATGAAGTAGAATCAGAAAAGGTATCGATGGAGACCTCTCTTCATGATGGTAGAGAAGAGATGTCTTTAGTTCAGTCAGAAAATGAAAGCTTCAAGACTAATTTGGATGAGATGAAGAAGCAACTTGATTATAAAGTGAAAGAAGTCAGCGATCTTAGAGAGGTCATAGATCATTTAAAAACCGTTGTGGAGGAAATTAATAAATCTTCTCAAGAAGATCTAAAACATGTGGAGTTAAGAAAGAACGAAGAATTACACGAGAAGCTCTCAGCCAAAGACAGAGAACTGTTTGAATTATCTGAAGATCTGTCTCTTACCAAGAAAACGGTTGGAGAATATCAAGCTAAATTGCTGGGAAATGAAGACGCTTTACAAAAACGATGGAATGCTTTTGAGGAGGAAAAAGAAAGCTTAGAAGGGAAGCTTGGAGATATTTCAGCTGAAAAGAATTCTTTGCAGCAAAAGCTCTCTGAGATGACAGAGAGTTATAATGCTTTGTTGTCAGAGTTTGATTCTGTCAAAGCTGAAGTTGGAAGAGCCAGAAGTGACATAGACGTGAAAGATAACCAGATAAACGCCTTGCAGATTGAATTAAATGGAATGCAAAAAATTGTTAAAGAAGAGCTTGTTACATCACAGAAAGCAGAGTCGTTAAAAAACGAATTATTTGCTAAAGAAACAGAGTTTTTGGACCTGCAAGAAAAATTGAAACATTTTCAGGAGTCATTACCTCTGAAAGAACAGGAGGCCGAAGAACTAAGGGAAAGATTACAATCAAGCGAAGAGGCTGTGTTAAATACGAACAGTAGACTGCATGATATGTGTGTACAGGAAAGCAAACTAAAAGAATCTCTAGAACAAGCCGAGCTAAAAATTGCCCACTTGCAGGAAGATCTTAGCGACGTTGCTTCAGAGTTAAGGCAAGTGTCTCACGTAAAGACAGCTTTGGAGTCAGAGTTGTTCGACGTTAAGGACAGATTGGGTGCTGCTGAGCTGGAATTGAATTCCTTACGGGTTACCTCAGACAACACCTCCAGAGAACTTGCCCTGAAAGAAGAACGTGTAATTAACCTCGAGCGAGATATTTCTGAGGCAAAAGCAATGCTCGAGAATGAGCGTCAAGGAAAAGAAGACACAGAGGTGTTGATGGAAAGGGAACATGACGAGTTGGAAGATACTATTAACGAATTGAGCAGGATGAAAAAGCTATGTCAAGATCAAGAAAAAGCATTGATTGAATTAAACAAGGAACGTAGTGAGAATTTGGAGGAACTTAAAACAGCCAAATCACGCGCTGAGGAGCTGGTTACTACGCTTGAAGAAATGAAGTCCTCTCTCAATGCTCTTTATAGAGAGAGGGATATTGTAATGACAGAGTTGGAAGAGACCAACGGTAAACTAAGCGAAGTGTTGGCTGTTAAGGCTTCGTTAGAGTCAGATCTTCATGACGTAAATGAGAAGTTGGAAGCAGTAACAGCTGAGCAACAGCGCTATGCTACAGAACTAGGCAGCACAAAGCAGGAGCTTCTTGATCGTAAAGAGGAACTCAAAGAGCTGCGGAGCGTCAGGGAACCTCAGGTAGAGCAAGTAACTCCAGTGGATGTAGGTCTTCTGAATGCAGCACCCGAAAGAGAATTCTTGCTGGGATCACCATCCGATGAAGTTGCAAAAGCCTTGTCGCGAGAAAGACAACTTATCAATCAAATTGAACAGCTCGAAAAGGAAAAATGTAACTTGGAGGCTGAACTGACGGACATTGTGTCAGAGGTGAAAGAGGTCACAGATGCAAGGGGCGCTATCGAGGCGGAACTTAACAATACAAAGGCAGCCATGAATGAGTTGACGGTGCAGCATGAGTGGGTAACAGCAGAACTGCAAAACTTTAAGGAAGAGTTTGAGGAACAAGAAAATGAATTGCACAGGTTGAGGCAAGATTTAGTCGATGCAAACAAAGTTAAAGAGGAAGTTCAAGGGGATAACGTGAATGAGAACGAAGACAAACTGCGTCAAGCTGAAGAGGAACTTACACAGATGAAGATCAACTTCGAAGAAACTGTCAGCAAGAGAGTTGAGGAAATTTCTGAAGCAAAAGAACTTGAAAAGTCTCAAATTGAGGAGCAACTTGCAAAGAAATTGGAAGACGTCAAAAGTCACAAGGATGAAGTGATTGCCAAGTTGAAAGACAAAATACGCGAGAAAATTGACCTTAACAAGAAAATAACAGCTGAGTTCAGGCTCAAGTCAGCCAATGCCCAGAAAGAGAAGGAAGAAGCTTTGCAGGAAATTCAATCTCAACTAGAACTTCAGACACAAACAACAGAACAACTTTCGGCTGCCTTGGATCAGCAAAGAGAAAATTCCAAAACTAAAGATGAGGAAGTGGAGATGCTTAAAAACAAACTCGTTGAAATGGAGAATGAAAGCGGACAGAAAGACCTGAACTGGCAGGAAACACTCTTGGAGCTGCAGAATCTCAAACTTGAGATAGAGAAGCGTGATCAAGAAAAAATTGAATTAGATTCTCGTCTTCAGGCCAGTGTAGGTCAGGATGAATTTGAGAAGTCAATTACAGACAGGAATAAACTTATTGCCAACCTGAAAAAAAGGTTGAAGGAAGAACGAACAGCAAAGAAAGAAGAAATGACTAAATGGCAGCATGCTATTACAGAGAAGGACGCCGAAATTCAGCAACTAGAGGTAATGATATTTTTAAAAACCTTTCATGATTACTTGGAGTGACCCAAACCAACCAAACGAGTTGGTAATTGAACGCAGACACTATGTCAACCACCATGCACGTTATTTACAACTCATTTTTTCAGGGCGCGCACATTGATCAAAATTCGCTCTGGTAGAAGGCAGACTCGTAGGCTATGTACCGTACATAACCAAGGCTCTGAACACGGATAAACTGAGAACAAATCCAGTGGCTAGCAGGGTGAAAGCTTCAATCCGAGAAAACCAGATAACCAGTCCAGCGCCGAAAGCTCTCAGTCGGGCTGGCACGATTGTTTGAGACCTTTTTCTTTGACATGTAAACTTGCTTTCAAACTGATGGTAACAATGAATACTAGTGCAGTAACATGTACAAATAGTTATGTGATGAGTGTATGTGTATGGAGAGTATAGATAAATGCAAAGGATCATCGCAGACCCATTATTGTTGCTTATGTGAGGAAACTCTCTTTTGCGTTAGTCTTCTCACGCCAAAGCACTTAAGGATGTGAACAAGAGGCTTGAGGCCGCCCAAGAGCATAGTAGAAACTTGGAGGAGAGACGAGAAGCGCTGGAAAATGAATTGCACAGCACTGAGGATGAGATGCATAATCTCAAAAAGCAATCAGAAAACACGAAGAACGAAATGGAAAAGAAGCAGGAGCAGCTTCAGAAAGAGCTTGATGAACGAGGTTGGTAAAAGTTGTGAGATTGATTTACACGAATTTCAGTTTGCCATAGCGTAAGATCCCATGTGCCTGATGTAATTTACTATCACTGAGAGCTGATGCACTGATATGAACTGCTCATCACCTTTGGAAGGTTCATTCAGAAACCTAGTTCCCATTAGATAAGTGCCAGCAATACGTCATGTAAGCTGTGATGAAGAATTTCGATTTTGACTACCCAATCTGTTATTCCTAATTTAAGGCCAATATTAAATTCCCCCACGGGAAGGAAGAAATCTCTAAACTTTGCATCCCTCTCAAAGTGTGGCTTCGTATGTGGCTGATGGTGGCGCCAAACTAGTATCTGGAAGGCACTGGTTCGAATCCCGTAGAAGCCTGAACTTTGTTTGCCGGGCTTCTTTTCAACACAGTAGTTCGCGGTAGCATTTCCTTTTTACTCTTCTTACCTATCGCTTTTCATTTCTTCCTTCGCTTTTGTAGAAATTATGAGTTCAAAGTCTTCATTTTATTTTTAATTCAGTGAATCTGGAGTTTGGTTTTTTTTTTGTCGGTGAAGCCTCATTTGGTTGATCGTGATAGCCTTGTGAAACTACCAGCCATGAATTGTTCTGGCGGTAATGGACCCTATTTTGTCTGTTCAACCTTTATTCAACCTCAGTTTTAAACAAAATTGCAGTGTGCAACGGAAGGTTATTTCGTTATGTGGTTATTTTCAATAGCGTTTGCCTCTTTCTGATCTCGTGCCACTCCTTTCCACGTGTTGAAATATTTGACTGTTGTGTGATTATGAGACAAGTATTCTATAATTTTTATCTTAAAATTCGACTTTGCCCTTTGCTTTGAGGCTATACCTTGATCGCGACTTTTTCACGTAAAATGTCGTTTCTTTGATTTGTATTGATTTCATTCGGACGTTGCTAAGCGATCTTGGTGTACCATCTCTTTCCAATGTGCACCACGCTTTTTGCCACGAGATTGTTCGTCGTTCATTGTAGTGAAAATTTGAAGTGAGCTCGATATCTTGCTTACTCAACTTGAAAACCTACTAGAGAATAAATCCTTTAATTTTCTACGAGGTGAGTTGCTTTATTTTTGTTTCTGCGCACTTTTGTTTGTCCTCTGCCTGCCTTTCGCTTATTTGTGAGTTTACGTGCCTTTTTTGACAATCCTAATTCTAGTTGGTTGTACGTTATCTCTACTTGCGAGCCACTCATACCTGTACCTTATAACAGTCTTTTGTTTCAGCTTGCACATCAAACACAGTGAATAACCTACTTATCTGACTTGGCCTTCGCCCTTTTATAAATATGATATTTGATTAGTTAATAGCCGTAGGAAGTACTTCGGTTTCTAATCGTAACTATCTGTATACTAATGTAAACTACTTGCCGATTGTTTAGTGATAAAATTAACGTCAATTCTTTAATTATTAACGTCAATTCTTTAATTATTAATGGTATTTAATAAACATAATGGATGCTCTAAGTTCATGGAGTAAGATTATCACTAAAAAAAGACACCATTCGTACTAAGATATTTTTTTAATGCTTTAAAAGTGAGAATATCATATTCTTACGGTTTTTCGAATCTCTGTTACAATACTGTAAATTAAAGCCGAATGTTCGAAAACAAATCCCGTAGTTTTTGTAACTTATTAATAAGTAGTAGCATGATTTCTCGTGCAATTTGGTGTAAACAAGCGCTTGAAAATTGCATTCGCCCTACGACTCAGGAAATTTTGTTGTCTTTGAAGAATTCACCCGTACTTATTAACGCTGAATCGCCCTCGAAATAATTTTATTGCCTATACTAATCCTCTGAGCTAAAGTACTTAATATCATCGTTGCTTCAAGGTGTGTCACTTCCTTTCCTTTTTTACTGCTTTCATAAAGTGGATTCACTTTTTTACTACATTTTTATCTTTTTGTAGACGCAGACTTCACCTCGAGTATGGATGCACTCAATTCTCAAAGAGATGAGGCTGAGAAACTCATCAAACAACTTAGAACAGAGGCTAAAGCTCGTGCAGAGGAAATGGCGATGTTGAAAGAGGAAGAGGCTAATCAGCAGCAGGAGAAACAGCTCCTTCTGGACGAAGTTCAACAACTTAGCGAGGCTGTTGAACATCTTAAAGATAAGGACATGAATATCGCCAAACTGGAACAGGAGCTAGAGGCTGTGGAAGATATGAAGGTGAAACTCGAACATCAGCTTAAAGCTGCTGGAGACGAGCTTGTGAAGTTGAAAGAAGTGAACGAACAGTTGCAAAGAGAAGTCGAAACTACCAAAGTCGCGATAGCCGAAGCTCCAACTACAGCTGAAGCCTCGAGCACGTTGTTAGGAGCTGTTGGCACTTCCTTCGATGAACCTGTTCTCACTGTTGGAGATGTCGTACCGCCAGAGGAAGTGGAATCAACTCGTGTAGAGATTCAAGAGTCCATTCCGTTGGAGCACGATCCGGTTCAGACTTCTGCCAGCAAAGGAGAACTTGAAGAAGTTACAAGTCAGCTCTCGGATATCCAAGCGGAACTTTCCAAAGTAAAAGCCATGAATGAGAAACTTAAAGCAAAACTACGAGTATACGTGAAAAGGGAGAAGGTGAAGTCCGAATCGCTCAGCGAATCAGATTCAAATGAGCTTAGAGAAGAAATTGAAAAAGTTCGCCAAGAGAAACTGAACTTAGAAAAAACGGCTTACGAAGTACGAGAAGAAATAGACGTAATCATGCGCCACAAAGATGCTGTCATTGGAGATTTAAAAGCAAAGGTTCAGCAGCTTTTAGATGAGCAAAGGCGACAGGAAAACCTTACGGAGAAACTGGAGAAACTCGTAACACAACGAGATGATGAGATACAGGAGCTGAAAAATCGTTATCAAACCCTCTGCGAAGAGAGAGATACCAATATACTAACTCTTGAGAAATCCCTCGAGCAAGAAAAGCTTACGTATGTGCGGGAACTTGAGCACTGTAAAGACGAATATGAACGAGTTCTCAGTAAAAAAGATGCTGAAGTGGAAATTCTGCAACGAGACATCACCAATGCCAGGGAGGAAATAGAGCTGCTTACGGGCCAGCTTAACGAAGCAAATCAGTCTTTGGAAGAACTGACTAAGCTCAAAGTCGACTTTGATCACATTGTGTCTGGCCTTCGTGAAGATCTTCAACAGGCATTAGATGAAAAAGCAGCCGCTGATCAAATTGCGCACGAGTTCCAAATCCAGCTTAGAAGAAGCGAATCCTCAACAGAACAGAGTGGTGTTGGGGTGAGGGATGCTGCCATTGAAACCCCAGGGGCGGAGAGGTCATACGAAGATATCCAGCTCAAAGCTGCTCAAGAAGAACTATTCAAGTTGAAGGAAGCTCTAGAGTTATTGAATAAAGAAAAAGAGGAACTTTATAAGAGTTTAGATGCTGGCAAACAAGGTAACGATGAGACAAAAACTTATGAACTTGAGGTGGATACCAAGGACGGAGTGGAGGAGATGGAAGGAGAGTTGTCCGGCCTGTCAAATGACGTCGTTTGGTTGCAAAATGAATTGAAAAAAGCTTCTTTGCTCAATAAAAGCTTAGATGACAAACTGAAGGCGTTGTCAAAAAGGAAAAGAACCAGATCAGATCCAAGAGAAGAAGACAGTGAAGTGAGAGCCGAACTTGAAAGGACACGAGCCGCTAAACTCGAGAGCGAAAGAAAGGAGCAAGAGCTTCGAGGGGAGCTTGATGACTTTGTCAAAGAGAAAGATACCATTGTTGCTTCTCTCAGATCAAAATTGGAGGTTGCTTTGCAGGAAAACGAAGCAGCTATCAATGAAATCCGAGACTATGAAAAACGGTTGTTAGAAAAAGATTCCAGAGTCCGCGATTTGACCGAACAAATTAAACCTTTGCTTCTAGACAACGAGAAACTGAATAAAACGATGGAGGAGCTTACTAGATTAAATTCCGAACTACGGTCTTCAGCAGACTTTGCAGCAGACGCAAAGCTGGAGTTGGAGAGTAGGCAGTTGCTTCTTACCGAAAGAAACCAAAGAATCTCAGAACTTGAGACTCATTTGGAACGCACTGAGCAAGAGCATCAAGAATTTATTGAAGAAATTAAGAGGCAACACGAAGATCTCTTGTCTGAGAAAGAAAGACAATCGGAACAATTAATCACGGAACTAAGAGAGAAAAACAATGAACTGGAGGAAAATATTCACATGGTCACAGAACAAAAAGATGATATCGAAAAAGAATTGTTGAACACTAAATCTGAGTTAGAGCAGGTTGTTCAAGACTCTTTTCCCGTTATTGAAGAGAAAGATCGTCAGATTAACGAGCTCCAAGTTGTAATGGATGAAAAGCAGAAAAAAACCGACGAAAGTATTTTCCAGTTGCAAGCTAATGAGAAGGCGCTGCAAGAACGAATTCAAGTACTTGATGCCCGTAACAACGAAATCAAAGATAATCTGCGACAAGTTCAGTCGGAGCTTGAGAAACGACTGCAGGAGGGGGAAGGACTAGAAGAGGAACTTATGCAGGCACACTCCCAGATTGACCAACTAAACGCTAAACTGTCTGTTGCTGACCAAGAAAAACAGGATATAAACAGGCTGCAAAGCAACTTCGACCACATAATTTCAGGACTTCGTGAGGATCTTCAGAATGCTCTTGATGGGAGAGCAGCAGCAGATGAAATAGCTCACGAGTTCCAGGTTCAGTTAGAAAATTTGAAGAAGTCGTCGCCGGTAGTTTCTGCTGATGGTAACCTTCTTACGCAAGAAAACAACAAAAATGCCGAGATGCTTGAGGCAACACGGCGTGAGGTTTCCGACTTAAGAGCTACTCTCGACATAACGAGCAAAGAAAGAGATGACTTGCAATATAAGATCAGAGAGTTCTCCATCCAAGAGACAAATATCAAAGAACCTCTTTCGAGCAGTGAAGTAAACTGGAAGCTTTCTGAAAAGGAAGGCCGCGAAAAGGCAGTGGAAGAAGTGATTTTGCAGTCTTCGGTTGATAACCAAGTCACCACCACTTCAAATAGTGAGATCGAAATAGAACTGGAAAACCTGAGGAATGAAATGAAGAGGATCAAAGGAGTTAATGACAAGTTGAAGGCGAAGCTTAGAACCCTGCTGAAAAAGGAAAAAGCAAAGACCGATTCTAGAGATGAAGAAACCAGTTCGCGTGATGATTTACAAGCCGAGCTTGAACAGGTCCGTCAAGAGAAGCTTGAAAGCGAAAAGGCATGTCAAGAACTACGAATTGAATTGGATTCATTTGTAAGACAAAAGGAGAGCATCGTCAACGAGTTGAAAAATAAGATCGAACAGCTGGTAGCGGACAGAGGGAAGAGCAATGGTTTGATTGAACAGTATGAGAATAGAATTGTGGCGAAAGATGGCGACCTGCAAGAGATGAGAGATAACATTGGACACCTTCAAACTCATAACGACGAAGCTTGGAGGATAGTTCAGCAACTGAAGGAAGAAAATGACAACTTGTACGTTCAACAACAAGATGTAATCTCACAGAAAACTGAGATCGAAGATGATTGCAATGATTTGAAGCGGGAGCTCGAACGAGCGGCTGAAAACCTGACAAGGAAGGAAAGTGTGATTACAACGCTTGAGAATCGCCTTCAGGACACAACAGAAAATTACAAAACAGAACTAGAGGCTACAAGGGTCCAGCATGACGGAGTAATTTTTGAAATACAGAGTCATGCTGATAGACTAGAACGAGAACTTTTGTCCGCCAACAAAGACCTGGAGCAATTAAAAGGCGAGGTAGGAGAATTAAAGAGAGAAAGGGAAGATATAGCTATACTCAAAGCTAACTTTGATCATATAGTGTCAGGGCTTCACGAGGATCTCCAACGTGCTCTGGAAGAAAAAGGGGCAGCTGATCAAATAGCGCATGAATTTCAGGTTCAACTGAAACGACTGCAGAAAGAATTAGAAAAGTCTGAAACGAGCCATGGAGATGTGGCTGTGGAGGCGACGGACACAGAGGCAATAAACATGCACGAAAGGCTAGAGAATGCTCAGTCAGAGGTCTCCAACCTCAGGGACGTTTTGCAGTCTGTTAACAGTGAAAAGTTGGATGTAGAAGATAGATTAAGACGTCTTGAGGCCACGCTACAAGTAAGGGAAACACCGAAAGATGAAATAGAAAGAGGGGAAAAGGACGGTGATCAGGAAGAGATTGTTTCCAGGGTTGTTATCCAGACTCTAGAGAACGAGCCAATTCAGACCGCAGTGTGTGAGACAGAACCCTTGTTAACCTCACCCCCTTCGCAGACTGTCGCCTCTGACCCTAACGATGTTCAAAAAGTTAAGGATGAGTTGTCTAAGGCGAATTCTGAACTGGAGAAGGTCAAGTCGGTCAACGAACGTTTGAAGGCTAAGGTTAGAGTAATGACAAGAAAAAACAAAGAGAAAGAAGGCAAACCAAAAACGGGTGATGTGGGAAGCAGCGAAGAACTCATAGCCGAGCTGAGCAAAGTACGTCAAGAAAAATTAGAGTGTGAAAGGGCAGCTCAGGAATTAAGAATCGAGTTGGACACTTTTGTTAGAGAAAAGGAAGGAATTGTTGAAGAGCTCAAAGCGAGAGTACAAAAGTTACTATCAGAGAAGGAAGAGACCAGTAGCCTGGTGGAGTATTATGAAAAACGTATATTGGAGAGAGATGCTGAGATTTCTACTCTCGGGGAGCAGTTTCAGTCTTTGGAGGAGGAAAGACAGGAAATCGACCAAAAATTTTCCGAAA
>NC_142671.1:8214317-8266817 GCF_964200805.1 Pocillopora damicornis
TTGAGTCTAACAAATTTGCCGAAGTTTTTACATCCAACTGTGTTGAGTTAGGAACTAGTTGAATTCAGAAAACGAAAGGAAGGAAAAAAGACATGAACTAAACCACGAATTTGATAACTCAATTTACCAAAGTTTTTAGATCCAATTGCGTTGATTTCGAAACTTTCCGGTTGCCACTTACACGTTAAGACATGAACTACACGAAAAGTCATGAAAAGACATGAACGAAACAACTTTTGAGGATCATCTCATGTGATATTTTAATTGACGTTATTTTTGTTTCATATGCAGATCTTCTCTCTCCTTGGGCAGGCCCCGTGGATTCCGAAAGGCAGCCCTTGCTTTGTACTTAGTTTCTCTTCATCTGTTAGCTTTTTTGTATATATTTCAACTATTATTTTAAGATTTAATGTGTATGTTGTGAGGAGTAGTAATCAAATTTTAAGGATCGGAATTCAACCTCACGTCAGACAAATAGGTGTGTAGTAACGTTTTAGCTCACGGATTAAAGTAGTATCGGAAACATGCAACTTGATAGTTAAGACGCCAACTTTGAACTTTAGCGTAAGCAGACCTGCAATGGGGGTAAAACCGCGATTAGGTAGTAGCAGATAGATGTTCAGCTCACAAACAGACGTAGTAAATTATCTTTCGCGTTTTAGATTAATTATTTTTAAGCTGACGCTGTTTCATTTACTGAAGAGCTTGAAAAGCTCGCAATACGTCATCATCGTCATCATCATCACAATTATCGTCGTCATTGTCATTACCATTATCATCAGATTAGACATAATGAAGTTTTAGTCCAGGATGATTGGGTTGATACATTAGTTAATGAAAGAAATAAAAGAAATCGTCGTTATTGATATAAGTATTCAAGTCAAAATAACAAATTATCACAACTCCAAATAAGAAGGGAATTTGATTTTTTATGAGGATAAAATTAATGTAAGCATTTAATGTCTGGAATAAAATAGCTCAAGTTAACATGAGGGTGTGATGGTGAAGATGAACTTATACACTTATGGGTCGCTGTGTTTTATAAAGGTACAGATGAGCCTCCTACGTCTATTTAGTAATTTGCTCTTCTTTGCGGACGGTTTTTATTTTTTTCTCGAATAATTTTGTAACCATCGGCATCAAACGCCTTGAAGATGTAAAATTTAACGTGCTTCTGGTTCAGAAACAGTACAATCGCCATGAACATCAGTGAGTTCGTTAGACTGGAAGCTGACAGCGATGTGATGCTTTCCTTTTCTGGCTGCTGTGAACTTGGCAGTGATCTTGGCTTCTTCCTTAGAACCCACAGGGCCCCTATGAATTAGGAACAATTTTCTAAAGTCAACTTAAATTCAGTTAAGTTAACAATAGGGAACCCACACCCCGCATGCATTTTAAGAAGTCTAATGAGCAAGATCACTTCCTAGGAGATAAGATATAGGGAGACTGCGTTTGCAGACTGCTCGAAATTCTATTTGTTTATTTATTTGGCTATTGGTAAAGTTCGTTCAATTATTTTAGTAAATCTTCCGCGATGAGCTGCGATTCAAGTTTTGGTTGAGGTCATTGCGCTGGCCACTTGGGGAGAGTTTTCCCACATCCCTCTTTCTATTAATGACACGAATACCGGTGCGGCTTGCTAGCCTGAACAAAGTACCGCGCGACCTGCCAGCTATGGACTAGCATTCCTCGGAGAGGGATCGCAATGCTGCTAGTCACCCAAGGTTGAAAAACCAGGACTCTGGTGATATTGTGGAGTTGGCCCATGTGTTAAGTCATCATGATTATGGAAATCAAATTCTTACTTTTACACTCCAACCTGCTCTAAGTGCCTATGGGTGCGTGTTTTCAAATTACACGCGGACATTACTTCTGCTGAATAGCTGTTACTTACTTGCAGTCGACCACAAGCGACTTGGGTTTCATACGAGTGGCTTCCAGATGGAATTGTCCTTTTGTTAGGGGTATTGGCAAAGGGTTCGTGAATGACGCGGTTACATCAACTTCTTCACCAATCTTCACTTGCGATGACGATGCCTAAGTGAAGAAACAAAATTAAAAGTGTAATACCTTCGAAACTCAACATTGGTTGAGACTACTGAGCGAGAATCCAAATTCTTCGATGGAAATGGCATTAGGACAAAAAGCAATTAACCCGCAGCCAAATTCTTGCAGAGTTGATAACCCACCGTAACTTCCAGCGCGGGTTTGGTGAGCTCCACCACATCCTGAGCAGCAAAGGACTGACCTGTCTCTTCTACTAAACCCTTAACGTACAACTTAATGGTGACATCCGCTTCTGTCTTGGTGATGTAATCTTTGGGTTCAATTTTCAACTCTAAACGTTTCTCTGATGAGAGAAAATTGAAATGTTTACTTATACGGAAAGTTATGGGTCGTGGAGACATGTTTGCTTCTTCGTCGAACTCACTCCACACGAGTATAGAATATAAAATGGGGGGACCAGTATTTTTTCTTGAGTTGCTGTAGCATGAACTCTGCCCCGACAAAAATTACCCGCACCCACCCAAGTTATCAATAGAAATGGTAGTGAATTTGTAAGCTAAGACGATAAGCTTCATTATTGTAGGACTTTGCTTGGAGGCTCCAGGATAGCAATGTAATTATATTTTTGTTTCCTTGGCTCATGCACTATTTCGATTCGACTTTGCTCATTCAGGCAGTATGTAGCTTGCATGTCACATAACTAACCCTGTCCAATACTCGAACTCTCCAAGAGTTTCCTGTAGCTCACAAATACTTCCAAGCATCCGATCGGTTAAACTGTGGGTTGAACTTCGTCCCACAGTTATAACAAATTATTTTCACGTCTTTCACATCTTTGCGTACTTCTACAATCCGTGAAAACTTACCTGCTTTGGAGTTTAATAGGAACTGAAGCTTGTATGTTTTCAGTTTCTTAGCAGGAACATCAGTGTAATGACTTAAGACAGCTGTAAAGTTAACCTTGATGTTTCTCGTATTTTCTGACTTGTTTTCCACGACAACGGCGACGTCAAAACTGTTGCCCATGTACACCGTGTCTCGCACGTCGAGACGAAATTCAACATCCTCGCTTTGATATTGGTAAATTTCGTGTTCGGTGCGGCTGCTAAACTGGAAGGCATATTTGACAGCATTCCTCTCTTCTTCAGAACCTGTTATAATCACATGGGTGTTAAAATTCCTCAAGTACTTAAAATCAGACTGGCTAGCACATTTCGTGCTACATGTGTGACCGACAAATCCAGCGGCTGTCTTGAATGAATGACCGACGTTTGTGACTGAGTGGTTTACTGACTGACTGACTCACTGGCTCAATGAAAGTCTGTCTGCCTTTCTTCCTACATTTCTTTTTTGTGCCTAATAGGCAGGAAAAGAAGACCAACCTTCAGGATATTTATAATCATGGGTGATGTCCTCTCTTTCTTCGGATCCGACAGCCTTCGTGCTAATCGAGTTTCCAACATACTTCTTGTCCACGGAAAAAGCTTTCATTGAACCATCAGATTTCTTGACATTCCAGTAAACACGATCGCCGTTTACTTCAGCGAACACAAAAGCAGTGTCGTAAGGAAGGTACACTTCTCCTTTTCTAACCGCTTTTAATGATGCAGGACCACAGCGAAAGACACCTGAAACAGATGAAGTAAATCAGTCCCATGAAGAGTATAACTTTGAAGCATAAGCACTCACTTTCGAAAAAAGGAGTTATCATATTTTTTGCCGGGAATTAAGGGCATAGCGAGGTGGCTCTGAGCCTGAGATTTATATTAAATCCTCCTCTCAGCACTCTCTTATATCTGCGCTTTGTACATCGCCAACTGTTGTGCCCCCAATCGGTTAAGAGTCTGGGTTCTAATACCATGTTATTTCAAGGTTGACCGTTAAGACAAACCACATGAAAACATTTTAAATTGTCCAACATTCAACTAAAGAGTAAATTGCAAATATACGTGAAATCCACGCAATGAACTTATGTGCATTTCATCGAAAAGTCATCGGATACTGTTATCTAAGATAAAGCTTTGTAAGCAATCGTAAAAACAATAATGAAATTTGCCTTTAAAACCGAAGCTGGGAGGTTACATGCATCAAAAGAGTTTAATAACCATGTCCACTACTATAGAAGTCTACAAATAAAAATGCTATCGTTTGTTTCAAGCATGGGACAAAGAAACAATTTTGAAATTTTTAGAAACATCCAAATATAGGACCCTCCAATTTCGAGTACAGAGACCTCGATAATACCATAATCTCTGATTATTTGTTCATGAATAAAATTCGGTGCGATGCAAGGATCAACAATGTCGAATTAAGAACCTGACATACGGCTTAGGTCAACCAACGGGTCCTTTATGACTCCGTGGTGAAGCAATCGAGAGCCAGGCGTAAAGTTAGTGGTAAAGTTCCTTTACTGCCTTACCTTCACTTGTCTCTTGGGGTGTGGCATCATGCACCTGCCATCCATCATGACCATCTGGCAAATCTGGACGCTTGAACCATGATTCGTTCCACACATGGTAGTTCCTGATTGAATGAAAAAAAAAAGGAAATCGATTTGAGGAGTTACTGCATGCATACCAGATCAGTATTCGGTGTGTACGATAGATACTACCGATTTGAGAGATTCTTGATCTCGACTGGAGAAGGTATAAAGCACTGTTTGCATTGCTAATCAAGCGTATCACTGTCTCCAGGTTTCCATAGCATGAAGAGATTAAAGGTATCGCCACTCTTCCTGGATGGGATATTGGTTAGCAACTTCCGGGTTACCAGGAGCAGTTGGTCAAGTTTCAGTAATAGTTAGCTGTAACCGGCCTATGATTGTGGGACCGAGTGAGGTATTATGGAATAAACATTGAACTGTCCAAGAACACTATAATCTCTTTAAAGATACAACTGCGCGTTGCTGAAGTTTTTGGTTACCATAAGAACAACGCTTATATTCTAGACTATAGATGTATCTCTGGTCTTCAGAGTAACCTATCTATACACTCACTCGTTCCTAGAAAGGGCACGCTTCTTTAACATCTATGAACTCAATATTCCTTTTCTTTTTTTTCTCCCACGCTCCAATCTAACCACGAAACCAAAAACTTAAATGGAATTCGGTTACTACGCTTACAACCAGAAGCAGCACATACCACACTGAGTCGTTCATGTGAGGGATGAGATCTCCTTCCTCGTCAAAATGATAATCGATCGTCATGCTGCCATCACAGTCGTGAGCGGAATCAAAATTCGTCACGCTTCGAGTTGGGATTCCTAGCGCCCTCAGTACTGAAACAATAAAGTAAACAAAAATATGTTTACTATGGCCCCATACCTGATATCATATAATACGTTCTGGCTTAATTGAGCCTTAATTGTTTTTATCTGCTAAACCTTAACTTCCAACGCCCGACACCACGTTCAATTTTCTTGAAGAAGTACATATATAAAACGATATCCCTCAAGTATTTATAAGTTTTTTTCGCTTTCAGTTGTGTGGGTTTTACTTTCAAGTGCAGAGGGGATTTCAGTTTCAGAAGTGCATTTCGGAGACGAGTTTAGTTCTTGTTTATTAGGGAGTTGACAAACGACGACGACGGCGACGGCGACGGCGACGGCGACGGCGACGGCGACGGCGAAGGCGACACCGTGGAAAACGTCGGTTACAAAATGAATTTATATTTTACCTACGAATCTCGCGATACTCTAAAGTCGTATAGTTTGTTTCTCGTTGTCAATCATATGGCACACGGCATAAATTAGAAATAGAAATTTAAAAAATTAGCCGTCGCCGTTCCCGATCTCCAGACAACGCACAGTTTGGTCATTTCATGTTGTTGTTTCGCAGAGGTCACAAAGAAATTTATAACGATTTATGACGCACGTGCACAGTCATTTTGGTGCTTATTACACCTTTTGCTCAGATGCGTTGCCGTTGCCGTTGCCTTCGGGATTTTTTTTAACTCCCTACAGTAAGCCGAGCAAAGCGAGGAGATCTGACGAATGCTAGAGTAATTACAGAAAGAATGCCGAAGTATTTATTATACATCACTGTAAAATTCTCTTACATGCTGTTACTAGTCCAGAGAACACCCAGCATTGTCCGTATCGAACAGTCTTTTTCGTTCTCCAGAACTCTTCCAGAATGGCAGTGCTTCCAGTCCAGGCCAGCGGTGGTGTTGTTCCTTCAGGGAATGTATTGGACCAACGTCCAGACAAAATCCCACCGTCCTTGTCGTTTGAGTTGACCTGGGGAAGACATCATCCACATTTATTTATCTAATTTTCTTTAACGGTAATGAGGTTTTCATAACGTTAGCTATGATTTTACTAAGTAAGTATGAAAGCGTGCACTGAGGCAAGTATTTTGACTCACCATTGCTGATATTGTACGCACAACATGGATTGGACTGGATCGCGCGATACAGGAAAGCTCAGCTTTATCCAACAGCCACAGTGCACAGTTTAAGGCAACATCCTCAAACTAAAAAAAAATGCTTAAAAATATATGTCATAGAATAACATACGAGGCAATAATAAACTAAATACAATAGTCAGTGTCATCGGCAGTAGCACTTAGTTTTTCAATACTTTTTCAACCAACCGAAACGGGTTATTTACAAATCTCATCCGCCATGTGCCTGTCCATATTTAACATTTTGGCGTTAGCCAGCTAAGACTTATTTGCTCTTCTTCATATGACACTTGCAGTGTGGGATGGTGAGATGGTCAGGTAATTCTTACCTGACCGAATGCCCAAGGAATTTTTTTGAACTGCCCGGAAATCCCTCTCCATATGTAGCCAAAATCCTCCATGACATATTCATTATGATGTTCATTATTTTCCATGAAGACTGTATCGTCTACCATATGAAAAAGAAAGTAAAATTTGGTATCCAATAAAGTCTCATCAAAATCTCAAAAAGTTGAAATAACTGTAGGAAGCTGTTGCTCTTTAAAAAGCTAAACATACTAAAAGAACTGAGCTATCTACGGGGAATCTACAGGGGTTCTTCGTGCACTTATACCCGTGCGAAAAATAACCATTTAATGAACATACACAAAACGAAGCGCCGGAAATCAACTGTTCTCACCAAAGCTTCGCCCTTATATTCTTTAATCATGGTAGAATTTTAAGCTGCGTAATTTCATATCCTTCTATCAAATCTATTGAGCAGAATTTACCTATAGCATGTGCAAGCTAGCTAGTTGCTTCATTAAAGGTGAGATACAATTCTGGGTTTCTAGCGTCAACTTTCGTCGGAACAAACTTTCTTTGAGTAGGAGTAATGTTCGGTAAGAGTTCGGAAGTTTGGAATCCAAAGCACCAGAATAGAGTTAACTACTTCAAATGACGCTATAAACTGAAATGAAGAAAAAATCACCCGAACACCAAGGATTAAAGAGTACACAAATCTGCTCCTCGACTTTGTGTCGAAACAAGGAGTCATCTCCAGATGAGGCTGTGCTGTTTGTCTCGATGAGCACGTCATATCGACCAGTAATGGATTTTGCTGATGACATGATTGACAGATGGACTGTGTTTCCACTGGCTTCCTTGACCTGCATTCCCCACTGATTTGTGGTGAGGCTGTCTTGAATTGACACCCGTATGATCGATCCTTTACTTTCCTGGGGTCGTTTTCCTGAAGAGGCGCAAATAATATTCAGAAATACGTGAAACAGCTACGTTAATGATAAACTGCTTAATCAAAACCGTAACAAAATTCTCGAACGTGATTAGTTATCACCAACCCGATTTGAGTTATCTGTTGTTTTTCTTAATGAAAACGTATGATCGATGAATAGTTTCTTTCTCGAATTTTGTCATAGTTTTGATTAATTGGTAACAGGACTTCGTGTCGTCCAATTCTTTCTGTAATCATACTCGTAATTCACAAAATATGATTACAGACTGAATTGGGCTCCACTCAGTCCTATTACCATTATTAATCAAAAGAAAAGCAATATTATTTCTTGAGAGAGGGTGAACAACGATCGCTGATTAAGTCATAAGCATTTAAATGTGATCAATCAAACAGAAGCTAGAATACACATTGAAAATGCTTTACCTGTAACAAACTGTACAACTATGACGTCAACTTCCGGGTGATAATCTCTGTTAAACGTCACAGTGAAGTCAAACTCCTTTCCCCGTCTGACTATCAATTGTGGTATCTCGTAGTCATCAGTTTTATGAGCTGTCCTGTTTTCTTCGTGGTGAAAATCAACTGTCACAGGTTTTAACTGGGAGTCTGCCCCTGTCGGAAAAAAAACAGCAAAGACTAAAGAGGTGGGAGAGTCAAGTGATGAGAAAATAAAATTGCGAACTTCGTGACTATTATTTGAATCACATAAATAGTCTGATAAGTTTGTTCATCCATAAAAATTCTCCCACATAACATCTCGGTACTGGTATTTTATCAACGCTGTTTGACAAAAGACCAGTTTTTCCCGTCTCCTTTCAGTCCTGCGACAAAGGGGTCTGATAAAGAAACTTTTTAACTTCGATTTGGGATACAGACCCATAAGTACACAGAGGAGGGTCATCACAAGCCTTACTCTAACTTTGAATCAATAAAAATCCTTAAATCCTTGAAATTACCGAACAGAAAATCTCTCAATCCTCAATCCTGTACCTTGCTTGTCATTTCCCGAGTCAATCCTTAAGGCATCATTTCTCTCTCGGAAATCTCTATCAGATATCAGATTGATCCTACCGTCCAGTCCCTCTCCCAGACCAGAGCTGGAGCTGTTGTTTGAATTCTCTCTATCATATCCAAATTTAACAAAAAGATATGAAATGATTGAGAACAATGGTACATGATTACGTTAGCACCATTATGCATGAAATAATCTCATAATTTATGCCCTGCTCGTGACAAGGAACTTCAAAAATTGTTGCAAGGAAACTCAGTTCATTTTAGTTGACAGTCACAAAACTGATAAACGATGAGATATATAATCTTTTAAATACTTCTCATTCTTACACAAAAAATACCACGAAGTTTAGCATCAAGTGAGTAAGTTTCCTGCTGTTCAACTAAAGTCCTCATCATACAAGACTATTTCAGATCAGGCTAGTCCTCTTGAAACCTGTCAAGCCTGTTTCAACCTGTTTATTTTTTACCACTTACAAGGAATTTTGGGATTCATCCGGATTTTCTTCCGTTACCACTGGCCTGAATCAAACAAATAGACCAAAACAAGAGTCATGACTGTTTAAAAACCACTATCTGCGCCCACTGTGGGCTTCTGTCAGTTCTTGCAACCAACTTTTTAGCCCTTTAGTTGTAGTTTGATATGTCTGTTATTCCTTTAAGACTTCTCCAATGCGAAACTAACCGTTTAATGATGCACTAACAGATGAAACAGACTAGTGTGCAATTAACGAATTAAAATTGTACAATGAACAGAAGCTACCAATAATAAGCAGAGCTTACTCTGTGGGCTGCGATCCATTTGACGGGGGTCCATTTTGTTCGTTTCTATCCGCAAAAAGATGAAGAAGATGGAATAGTGAGAGAGGAGTTGATTAGAAAAGACAATTGATATTCACATCAACAATTTTTTACTTATATGAATGAGGAATGTCCTCCAATTACAAGCCTGTATTCCTTATACAGAATCACCTTAAAGGTAATCCTGTAGTTGTTGTTTCCTAGGTTTTTAAAATTTTTTTTGTAGTGTTTCCCCGAGAAATTTTCACGCGGCTGGTAAAACTTTACCCCTTGTGCATCCCCTATGTTTGACCGCTGTGTTAAAAAAATAATAATAACCTTTCGCAACAGACAAATGCTACCTGAGTGTGGCAGCGGAGAACATCGCGAACAAACTGACCAATAAGTTTTCACGAACCAAACTTGTCACAAGTTAGTTCAATCGTCGAAAAATATATGCATTTGTCTTTAGAGCTAAGTTCCTTTAGTTTCTGTCAACTCTCCTTTTCAGGACCACCCTTACTTAAGGGATCACTCTACACGTTTCCCCCTAGGTTCAAACAAACAAACAAACCATAAAGTGTAGTACCTTAAATTGTGGGCTCCTTCAGGTTCAACTCTTTTTCCTCGCCTTTTCCTGTAATTTTTAAGTGAATCAGAAGAATGCAAACTTGAGTTGAGAAATAATGTGGAAGCTTTTTTTAACGCTAAAAGTGAGTTAAAAGAACTGCAGTGTATCAACTGAAAGTGATTCTTTTTCAATGGCTTTCAAAAAGTTGTTACGAAATCTGCAAAACAACTCAAAAATACTAATCCAAAGTAACGCAAACACACACCGCTCGCTACTACAAAAGTGTCACACTTGACTAACTGCCACAACTGCTCACCCAGAACGCATCAAGACTCTATTATCAACATTTCCAGTCCTTTTCAATTGTTCTCGCTACAGAACACATGAAAATAACCTAACTTAGCAGAGTTCGCTTTTTTCTAAGACAGTTTGGTAAGATCCGTGGAGTGCCCTGGCTTAAAATGACATGTATGAAAATTATTGTTGTTATAATCGTGATAATGTTCATAATTATGATTATTTCATTAACGTTGTTTTCATTCGTGCGTTGTAAAATATATTGAAGCAAAATTTTTTCTTTCAATCGCGGTATCATCCAACGCTTTTTATCTTGCTTCGGTGCAAAATCGATAAAATGAAGGTAGCCTGAGGTGTATTATTATTTACAGTCCTATCCAGAATTAAAGACCAAGCACCAAGGCTTGAGCCCACTGTAAGAGACTTGCCATTCAATAATCTGATTATTTATTCATTTATCTACAACCCATATAGATAAATGAGTTTTCTACAGTTTTCTTTGCAAATCCCAATAAATCCCTGTTGTCAAGAATTCAGTCATAACAAATGAATTTTTAAGATTCAGTCACTGAGCTATCTACAATAAACTATCCTAGTTGAATCTTCTTAAACAGATACGCTTCAAGGGCGGCTATTGAACAGTGGATAAAATGAATTTAGCACAAACGTGCGTCTTAGGAATGAAAGATGTCAGCCATGTTGACTCGCAAACTTGTCTCAAACAGAAATATTAACAGCAATCGCGGTTAGATTAAATTATATGCAAAACTAAATCTAAATAGGGGAACTATCATTCGACTATTTACTCGTAAGACAATTCTCAGATGTGTATTTTAAGTATCATTATTTTGTTACATGAAACTGATTAAAGCGAAGGAACATTTCTCATCCGAGCAAAGAGGGTTAAAGGAATCTGTCTACTCATCATTTGCGCGGAGATAAACATAACACTGTATGCATATTTAAATAAAAAGCAGAATCAATGAGACAAAATTTTAAAATCCAAGTTGTTTGCGTTGCATACGATTCGAACTTATCATCACTCGGTTTTCGGTTCAGTGCTTCAACGAAGACAAGTTAGGATTAATCAATTACTGTCTTCAAAAGCCTAATTTAAATCCCAAAATTACTTTTCAGTTCATGTAACAGATTGGCAAATCCTGGCGGAGTATTTTGTAGTTCATTAAACTCCAATGACAGTGGGAAAACCGAAAAAAAATGATTGAGCTTAAAACGATCTGTCCTTCACGCAAAGTTGGGTCGGTAAGATGTTGCTAAGCTATGCTAAATGTAAATAAACAATCATGCAAATAAACAATCCCTTTGCCGAAAACTCAAACGTTATCTTTCGCTAAGTTTGATGTCATTATTTCATTTATTCCGTCGTTCAATTTAGTCCTTAAAAGCCACTAAAACGGTGTGGTTGATGTTCGGTTCTTTTTAATTGAGAGAATCAAACCCGGCTCCCGACTCAATCATACTGTTATCTTCAGTAACGCAAATGTAGATTTCACCGTAATCGAGGTGGATACGTTTGACTTGTCAAACAAGTCTAAAAACGATCGTTAGTATGAACCTTCGAGAGGTTTATTCAGGAATCTTGATTTGAGATAGATATATAGAAATGGCGAAAAAGCTGGATATTCATTCATTTGTCTGAGCAATTTAAGAGAAAATGCTACAGAAAAACATACGTACCTAAGCCGAAAACAACCGGCTTGTTCCTCTGGTTGAGCCATAAAAGACTGGTATTTTTTTTATAGCGTTCTTCTTTTTGAACGAAAGGAGACTTTGGTGTAAATCTGTTGTCAAGCAAATTTGACTAGGTTAACATAAGCCAATTGTGAACCACTGTCGAGATTTTCATGTTCATCAGTACTCACTTTTGTGTTTTATTGTTCCTTTATTCAAATTGTGTGCTTTCCTCGGTTGACTGAAACAGGAAAAATAGAACACGGAATAGGAGAAGTGGAACATGGAACGGAGGAACATCGAACGGTGAAACATGAAACGGAGAAGAGGTAATGAACTGAAAGCACGGATTACAAGGAACAGAAAACAAAGGGACGAAAACTTAAATCGAAAAAAGATTTTGAAAAACAGAGCTCATTTCACGGCAATGATTAGTATTAAGATTATACGGTTAAAACTGGACTCCAGGTTTGGAAAAAGTCAGTTGAAAACTCCTCTTGAACAAACGTCAGAGCATAACTAGCACAGAAAAATTGTCCCTTTGAAAGCATAATTCACTAAAGAAACCCGCAGAGGAGAATCTCGCATTTCGGTCAAAATTATTGTCATTTTTTGGAGCAGCGAGTAATGCAAGAAGCAAAAGCTGTAAAAGACGCCAAATGGCGCAAAACAGAACGACATTTACACTCTCGTGAGCTCCTCATCTTCAATGGTATCGGTGAACTTACGGAGATAATTTGAAAGGTGCGAAGAGTATGCTTTGCGTTTTTAAAGGCGAAGTCAAACAAAAGCGTGGTCGAAGGTGTTACTAATTAGTCACAACTCACAGAAGACAACTTGTATTAAAATATCGCTCTTTAATGTCACATTGACAAGTGTCATATAATTTTAAGTTGGGATACAGCTTGAATCGTTAAAAATTCAAGGTCGCTCAATATGAAGAGCGCCCAATCTCGAGATCGAAACGCTTACAAGAGCGTTAACAAAAATTATGTATCTTGACTGCTTGTACATATGCTCATGTTTAGAAACTTTATAATTTTAACAAAATTTGTATGTTTGCGCACAAGGAAACAAGAAAATTACAATAACTGTTAATCTCACTTGCAATTATATCTTGGTGGTTTTCGATTGAGGTTTGAAACCGTTTTAACACCAACCTGGGTTTTGTTTTGTGACTAGCTTATGTTTGGTCTGACACATGCTCGCACCATGGTCTCACCCTAATCACCTAAAACATTCTAGCGAATCACGTTTTTCATCCACGCGTTTTCCCACGAAGGTGTTGAGGACGGTTACATGTACTGGACTCAATTTCTTGCTTTCACTTGTGGCAATAAAAAGTTAAATTTTTTTCTGTGTGACGCACGATCAAAAGGCACTCTTTCTATTCCTCAACATAAAAAAAGATATTTCCTGACACTCCTGTAATCTCTTGTGAATTAAAGGTCACCGTCAAGTTACGATATCCAGGTCTTTCCGCCGCTTGGAAGGTCGCAGTTACCTCTTTTGTCTCGTTGGCACGCACGGGTCCGCTAAAGTGTAAAGAAACAAAACAAATGGTTTGTTGATCTTGAGCTTAAAATTCGGGGTCGGTTCAACGAAAAATAGACATTAAGGTTCCCAAGCGCCCGTGTGCGTGCAAATTTTTCAAAGACATGCAGCCTCAAGAGCTAATTCAAAAGAATGTTCAAGACTATGTGAAAGGGCTAACGTTTGCATATGAATTTACATGTTCTAAATAAATTTGAAAATTGTATGAAATAAGACTTTGTCTGAGTCTTGCCAGTACAGGCGCCTGAGCACATGCACATGTGCTTCTTTCTCAACTTTTTTTCCTTTTTTCTTTTCCGCTATCCTTAAAATGAAAAGACCATGTCACCACCATTGTAGCTTTGCAGTGCATTGTGTAAATGATATATGACATTTTTCCATTATTCATTAAATCTAGAATATCTTACTCGCAAGGAATTATATGAGTCTTTGGTTTCAAACGGCTCTCAAAGTGAAACTTTCCTTTCGTCAGGTCAATCGGAAGAGGGTTGTGTATAGATACCGTCACAGTCACTTTTTCATTTAACTTCGGAGACGTTGAAGAAGCCTAAAAATGGCAAAAAAAACAATTGTAAGGTAATACAGCGCTTTAAATGACCTCCGCAGACTCTTACGATATTATCTGTTAGGCAGCATATCCTGAGGTTTTAATTTAACAGAGCATTGCACTCGCCCTACGCACTTATTGCATATTATTGCATCTATTGTTTAAATGGCTGGAAAAGGAGATGGAGAGTGAATTAGACACTTAGAAATGCTAAGAAAACCATCGACTAGGTCGCTTTGTTTGGGATGTCCATGACAAAATTTTGCTCCCATGGCGCTTTTACAGTAAGTGATCCCCACTGCAGATGACTTACAGTTCCATCTTTTGGATGATTTTCTTCTTACCGAGGGAAACGAAGTTACACAGCGGTTGCCTTAGTTTTATGCCCGTATCGCCTCTTAGCGCAGAGGGCAGCAAAAAAATTCTTTCCATTCTTCCCTATACCGGGCCTGCTTCTAGATTTCCCCCTCGTCTTCTGTCTGCTGCAAAGTTTTTTTAGGTCGGCCTCTCTCCGCTTTCCCTCTGGTGTCCAGTGGATGGCCACTTTTACAATGCTGTCGGTTTCTCTCCGAAGTATATGCCCGATCCATATCCATCGTCGTTTTTGAGTTTGGTTTTCATATCTTTAAGATCCAGTAGCTCATTTTTGGAGATTTCCTTCAGGCTGATCTTGAGGCCCGCTTTATTCGCATACATGTTGAGCTGTGTGGCTTTGTTCTACATCTGACCATGCGTGTGCGAGAACAGGGCTACGTTATCAGCACAAAGTCCATATCTTTAAGCGTGCTGAAAAGGGACAACCTTATTCTATTTGTTTCTCTTTGTTGCCTGTCTCATGACCCAGTCGATGGTCAAATTGAAAGGAGAGACGAACTCACACACGCTTGTCTCACACCGGTCTTAATTTAATAAAGTTACTTCACTTCAAAAAAGATATTACATGAAAAAAATTCCATGGAGAAATTTTGATATTTCATTCATATCTGTACAGCAGATGGATATTTACATAACAAGACTACCCATTTTACCGTTAAGTTCAGCCCAGGTTTCTTGAATTCCACCACGTCCTGAATGGCAAAGCGCTGATCTGTTTCTTCGACGGTTCCTTTCAGGAACACTTTGATGCTGGCCTCTGCTGCTGACTTACCTATCAATTCAGCGGTTGAAATTTCCAATGTTGCACCTTTTTCTGCAGATAAACGTATTACGATAAATAACCATGCCTTACTCAGAACACGACTTTTCGTTGTTATATGCATCATCCTCAGGCTATGCACAAGTGTTTCAAGTCTTCTTTATTCCTTGAGCTAAAAAAAAGTTTCTATAAAAGCAATCTCTGAAATTTTCACTAAATTACCTTCCCCTGGTTCAAGAACGACAGTGTTCTTAGCTTCCTTTAGAGTACGTGCGGCTTTACCAGTATAAAACACCAAAATGGCTGTAAGATAGCTTGTGACTGTTCTCCTCTCGTTGGATTCGTTCTTAGCAAAAGCAGTAGCCTTGAAGTCTTCTCCAAATTTCACTTCATCGGCTATTTCAAGCCTTTTTGTGACATCTTTTACGGCGGTCTCGTATATTTCGAGGTCAGCTTTGGAGCTAAATCTGTTCACAAATTCCACTACACTCCTCTCCTTCTCTGAACCTATTACAGATTTATAACAAATGATTATAAAAAAAAATTCACTCGAAGTGAACGGGAGTGCAATATGCTGATATAATTTTTTTCTTTTTCCCTATTCTGTTGCTCTTCCTGTAGGCCAAAATATCGAACCTTCGTTGTTTATAAGTCCATTTTTCCTCTCCTTGGAGAAGAAGGAAGGTGTAACGAAGTAGAAAACGTTTTGGGTCAAATTATCTTGTCTGATTATATTTCCGCTGACTCAAATTCGTATTATAATCACGTAAAATTATAGATGACCTCACATAGCACAACTGATAAACTTCCTTCTAGCTTATTAACAGCTCAATAGAACAAGTCAAACAACGAAAGAACACTTAGTTTGGTTTTCTATTCAATTCGTTTCAAGGGAAACCCTGGGAAGTTTGCAAGTTAGCCGCGAGTTTTCCTAGCTTTCGTACAAACATATGGCGAACAGAGGTCACTAAAATGTGACACGTGAAGTGTTCTTTACAGATTGTACGGCCAACCTTGCATGTTACTGAGAATACCTTCTGGATGTTTGTAGTGACGTGTAATATCTTGTCTTTCTCCATTCGTGCCAGGCTTTAGAGTACTGATGTTCTTGCCAATAACCATCTTGTCAGTTTGAATGGCTCTCATTTCTCCGCTAAATAAGAACGGAACCTCCCAATAAACTTTGTCAGCGTTCACTTCGGCGAAGATGAAGCCCGTGTCATAGTTGAGGTATACCTCTCCATTCTTAATGGCATTAACTGAGGCAGGTCCACACTGGTAAAAGCCTACACAGACATGAAGGAAGGTTTTTATTACTCGAGAGAAGATCAATAGACGAGACCAAATTTCTCATAGAGGCTCTACAATGCCTTTCAATTGCACGAGTGTCTTAAAAACTAAAACACATCCTAAGATTAGAGTTTTTGTTTAGGAAACATGTCTTCCGTTAATTTGGGGCTTTTCTATCAAGAGGGAAAGAAATATTACTATATGACCTCTCAAACCGAATCTCAAATACTCTGGGTCGTAGTAAACAAACCATAGAACAATAGGAGTAAATTGCTTTGCAAAGGAAACAACAGGGACCCATTGACTAAGTTCCCGATGAAAAATGCAAGACAATTTTGGAGACAAAAGACGCTCGTGACGATAAAACATGGCTTATTACGAAACAAAACAACGAGAAATATGCGTGAGAAAGGCATTTGCGAAATGACAGGAAAAAAGAAAAATGCTTGGAAAAAAGGAAAAAAATTTTTTTCCATTTTTTTTTCCTTTTGCCTTACCTCCACTTTCTTCCTGAGGTGTCCCGTCTATCGCTTGCCAGCCATCATGACCATCAGGAAGGTCAACGCGTTTGAACCAACACTCGTTCCACACGTGATAGTTCCTGTAAAATCAATACGCACTTATTAAACAATTAGCTAAGGCTTAGATACAGCGATTTGGCAGACATGTTGACCTGATGGTTAGCACCCTCAGCGCTAAGCGAGCAGGGCGGGTTCAAGACCGGGCAAGGTCAATCAGTGTTGTGATCTTTGGCAAGACACTCTACTCTCCACTCTTGATCATGAGCTCGAGTGTAAATGAGTACTCACTTATTGACAGAGCATCCTGACAAAATACTGGAAGTAAGCTTGCGATGGACTAGCAACCTCTGTAGGAGGAATAAGCATTACTCCAAATCGCTTCATGCTACAGCAGTCAAAATAAACTCCGGCTCCACTTATTTCGACTGCAAACTTTGTCAGTATTTTTAAGTACAGTGATAATAATAGTAGGGAGTCTATGAAAACCACGACGGCAACGGCAACGGGAATGTCACTAAACAAAAGATTTAAAGAGCAGAACAATGACTATACACGTGCGTTGTAAATCTTTTAAATTTCTTTGCGTCCTCTGTAAATCAACAAAGCAAAACCAAATTTTGTCTAATCGACTTTAAAGTATCGCGAAATTTGTGGGTAAAATATAGGTACATTTTTAGCTAACGTTGTCCACGGCGTCGCCATCGTCGTTTCTTAGTCTCCCTTGATAGTGACTTAGATAGTTTTTTACAATGCGCCGTGCCTACCATACGGAATCTTCATTGTAGCTTGTATCGGGTCGTCCATCCGCATCAAAGTGGTAATCAATCGTCAAACTGCTGTCTGTGTCGTGGGCAGACTCAAAGTTTGTGACACTTCTGGTCGGTATTCCTAACGCTCGGAGCACTAAAACACATTGAAGCTACATAAATTCAGATGACTCTGCCATCTCGGTTAAGATACTTATGTTTGACCTAATAAATTTGCGTCTGTCTATTACGCATATCAGAGGGTGGAGCATTATCATGGAATACGATATTCTGCTAACTATAATTGTCATGAAATGATGGCGTTTAGCTCTCTTGATCTGATTTTAAATTTTCTCCTCTTATTAGTACACCTTTTAATTGTAAGTTATTCCAGATAATTTAGTGTCATAAAGTACCCTTCAGCAGATAATTTTGCATATTATTACACTTAATATGTGACACAGTGTAAGTAAGGCGACAAAAGGCCTCATGTGAAGTACTTCTAGAACGTAAAGGGTTATGAAATTTAGTTCAAACAGTTTTGCGTCCACAAGACGGAAATGAATCATCACAGATGACGCCTGTTCGCAGACTTTCCTTTTTCCCAGATGCGTTTGTAGCTCTCTTCTGATTCATACACAGGCTAAATCATTGACTGTGACAAGTTTACATTCAAAATACTGCAGCTTACGTACATGATGTTAGGATTCCAGAAAACACCCAGCATTGGCCATATTTAACTATATCTTTCTCTTTCCAAAACTGCTCCAGAATTGCAATACTCCCACTCCATTCCCAGGGTGCAGTTCCGTCTTCAAAATCTTCCGGATCACCCCAATTACCCTCCAAGAGGGTTGAATTTACCTGTGATGATACGAAGGAAGATCTCAAAGCTGAAACTATCGAGTCTTCACGCACACGATATACACGCCTCCCATTAGCTAGCCCGACTATCTTTCCCGCGACCTGCTTCCAAAATTCGAGAAATACATTTTGGTTTCACCTATCACTTTGAGGGAGGGTGAAAAACGACCTCTCTAGAAACAACCGCAGTATTATTTGACTTTTTTCAGATAACGAACAATGTCTTCTTGTTAACAGGAGATGTCAAAGAGATGTCAAAAAACAGAGCTCGAAATATTTCTGCTGTCTTTGTTTATGAGAACATTTATCATTAAAACATGCTCTCTGGTCCTTGTTTAAAGTGACAAGAAACCGCGTCCTCAATGCATGGCGCACAACAAGATTATTGAACGTGATTGTAATGATAACTACATGCATGAAACTCCCACCATGTGTGTCATTTTCCTAACCACGTGAATAACATTGGACATCGCGGTAACGGAGAGGCCGGCCTTCTTCAACAGGAACAAAGCCGAATTTAAAGCTGCATCATCAAACTAAACGTGAAAGAAGAAAAGGAAAACCATGAAAGAAAATCAAAGCACAATGCGACCTTTACTGAGGTAATACGTTTGATTCGGTTAAACTAAACGCGGGTGCTGAATAATAATAATAATAATAATAATGTTTATTTCTTATATTGCGCAGTCTAGCATGCGATAAAGATATGATCGAGTGCGCATTACAACACTAAAATCTTAAAGTAATAAATGGCTAGTCCAGATAATGATAATAATAATAACAATTTACAATTTTCGGAAAACAATAAAAGTAAAATATGAGTTAATAAAAGAACTAATAAAAAGCTAATTTAAAAAGATGTGTCTTTAGTAAAACTTTAAAAATGTTCAATGATTGACATTGTCTAATTTCTAGAGGTAGTCGATTCCATACTTTGGGCGCAGCATTTTCAAACGCCCTATCCCCGAGTGTCTTTTTTGTTCTATAGGTATTGTCCATTAGGAGTATGCCCCGGTATGATCTCAACTGATACCGCGAGCTCTCTTTGATTTTTATCAAGTCTGAAAGATATTGTGGTGCGACGCCGTAGATACATTTGTGAACTAGCATTGCTATCTTGAATTCTATTCTGTGGGTAACCGGAAGCCAGTGCAGGTTGATCAGGGATGGTGTGATAGGATCATACCTAGATATAGTACATACCAGCCGAGCACCTGCGTTCTGCAGGCGTTGCAGCTTACCAAGATGACCAGCGGGCGTACCATATAACAGACCGTTACAATAGTCTAATCGTGACATTATAATAGCCTGTACAATGGACTTCCTATTATCATATGATAAATACTTTCTAATACGCCGGATGTTATGTAGATGGTAATAAATATTCTGACATATGCTGTTAATATGTGTGGTCATATTCATGTTTGCATCAAACCAAGCACCCAGGTTTCTAACAGAGTAAACCGCAGAAACCTTTACCTTACCTACTTGCAAGTCACTTATCATAACCTTATTTAACTGTGCGCGTGTACCTATAATAAGAAACTCGGTCTTAGCATCGTTCAGCCGAAGTTTGTCTTGGACCATCCAGGTTCTTATGTCCCTGATGCAAGCTTGTAGAGCGTCAACAGCATCCGTCTCAGTAGCAGAACCATCCGGCTTAAATGAGATAAAGAGCTGCGTATCATCAGCGTATGCGTGAACGTTAGGGAGATGGGATTCAACAACATCGAAGAGCTTACTTGCGTACAACGTGAAGAGCAAGGGACCAAGACATGATCCTTGAGGTACCCCTTGAGGCAGATCAAAGTCACTCGAATAGCTCCCGTTAATCAGGATTCGCTGTTTCCTGTTTGATAAATACGAGTGAAACCATTTAAGAGCGGTACCTGTAATTCCATACGTCACGCACAGGCGATTCAACAACACTTGGTGGTCAATCGTGTCAAATGCTGCACTCAGGTCTAGCAATACCAAAAGAGTAACTCGTTGATTGTCCATTGCAGCTAGTATGTCATTCTGTATCTTCAATAGGGCAGTCTCTGTGCTATGACCAAGTCGATAGGCTGACTGGAGGATGGGATACAAACCCGACTGAGTAACGTGATCGGTTGTCTGATCATAAACTGCACCTTCAACCAATTTAGAGAGGTATTGCAGATTACTCACAGGTCTTAAATTGGATAAGGAAGTCCCTTGCTTGGTCTTCTTCAGTCTTGGATCCACAAGGGCCGTTTTCCAATCAGATGGAAAGTGTCCCAAGGAAAGTGAAGAATTCACGACATTAGTGATGATGGGGAGAAGCATATCGGACATGCCAACTACTAAATTGGTCGGCATAGGATCAAGTTGACAGCTTTTCTTCGATGATCTACTGACCAGCTTCCTTATATCTTCCACAGAATACGTATTGAAATGATCAAGTTTCCTATCGCCTGTAAACACTCTATCCTCAGCCACCGCCCCAGGATGAAGAGTACACGCATCAAGCTCTGCCCGAATCTTTGCAATCTTACGGTCGAAAAACCGCCCGATATCGTTGGCTAAGGTTGAGTCGTCCGTGTATTCTGGAAAACACAAATCATTCCTAGGAAGTAACAATGATCGAGTGGCCCTGAATAGCTTTCCTTGGTTTTCACTATTGTCGTTCACAAAGTCTGAGTAGGAAGCATGCTTAGCCCGTGTACTTAAATAAGTAACGTGGTTCTTGAGTTTCTTGAATGCCAACAAATCTTCATGGCCAGAAATCAAGGACAGCCAGCGGTTCCGACCGTAGGCTCATTTTATGCGAATGTTGAATAGCTGCTAAGGTTGCCTCGATCTAAAAATGGCGGCTAAGAAGACGTGTTCCTTTTACCGCGAATTGAATAATTTGAGCACTGCCGATTTTTTTAATGATCAAAAGAGGCTGAAATCATCAGCCAAGGGACCATATTATGAGGTGGAACGTGTGATTTCAAAGAGAAACCGCAAAGGCAAGATAAGTTGCTTCGTTTTGTTTGTCCGATCTGATGTACTCAAATGGAGTCAGTCAATAATCAGGCTAAAATATATCTCAATTACGCCTTAGGTTGAATATCTTGTGAAGTGGAAGGGCTACGGCTCCCTCTCCAACACTTGGGAACCAGAAGAAAACCTTAATTCGTTGGCACTGAAGTGAGAACGGTGTTTTGATTAAGATAAGTTCTCTCATTGGGCATTAATATGGAACTTGACAGTAGCATTTCTGAGATTCTACGATTTGATCAAATAATTTAGTCACAAGTTCCGATGTTACAATCTTAAAACCCGTGAAAGCAAATATTTTGAAAATTCTAATTTTTTAAATAAACCGATTGTTGTCTTATTGTCATAGGCAATATTTAGTGATTCAATTTCCCTGTTTGATGGTTAATCTTTGGCATTTTTGTATATAAAATTCAAGTACATTTTTCAACTGTACAGGTATCTATCTCTATCTGACCAAAAATAAATTGTCTTTATTGATTTTTTCCCTTTTTAGAGCATATTTAAACCCAAAGCCTACCCAGGAGTTAATTAGTTCAAGTGTGGATGCCTTGCATGCTGCAATTTTGGAAAACCTTGCCTCAAAGAGTTTATCTCCAACAATCATTCCATTCAGGCATGATGTTTTCCAGTATCTTTTCAGGGGAAAGGGGAAAAAAAGCCAAGACTTTGGAAATGTACTGTTGGAAAAACAGGATTTTTCCAACTGCTCCCTTCCAATTGATTGGGACAGACTTTTAGATAACTTGGGGGATGGAACACTAGTTGAATTTCCTATAAAAGTGCGGCTATTTATGTCAAGAAGCCCTAAAAACCATACTGTGAGCAAGGAAAAAGCAATAATATCATCGCCTAGGTATTTTATTGAAAAACTAAGCATTAATTGTAAGAAAAAGCCATTGCGTGTTTCTGCAAATTAGTTTATTTATAAATGTGTAAATGGTTTTGTGTACAATATCAGTATATATAATTCTGATACAAATCAGTTTTTATACTCTTTCTGTCTCAATATAATTGTAAATACCTGTACCTTAAGAATAAATGACAATGTTTTACTATCATGTCAATCCTACCATTAATAAATCTCTGACCTATATACAAGATATGCTACTACAATTCACAGGTGGCATTATTAATTTTTCTTCTCTCGTAGTCTTTTGCTCTTCCTGTTTTCCCTGAGATCATGTTCCCAATAGGAACTTTTCCTTTTACTGTAGGTTCTCTTTGCACGCTCACTGTCGCGTAGATTCCATTGTCTGGACTCAAGCTTAAGAATGTCAGCAGGAGCATCCCATTTGTTAGATTTTTTGTGAACTATAGCCCTGGCCATATCATTGTTTTTTTCAACTCCTTGCCCTGTAAACAGTTTGATAGTTCTATAGTTTTGCAGAAATATGGGAATGTGGTAGACCATAGCATGCATGTATGGGGTTACATTAGCTCTTTTATAGCCATGCCTTTTTTCTCCTAGTGATGTAAACAGATTCACCCATTCCTTTGCTTTCCAGAAGTAGTCATTTATCATTTCTGTGGAGGGATTCCTGCAGGTTACAGTGCTATATATTTCCCTAAACTTTTCCCATACAGTTTTTACTACTTCAACTGTATCTGGCTGAATAATCCCATTGAGTTTGGTTGGAAGTTCATTAAGCAATTTTTTCTTGTCTGACCCCAAGAGGCTAGTAAAATCGTATTGCCCAGACCCTTTCCCATCAGCATTTGTTTTTTCCCATATGTCAAAGGAGACCCCACATGATCGAATTGCTGCCTGCAAATTTTTTAGGTGTTCATTTTTTTGTTGACATTTCCTCTTGTCCCAGTTTTTGCTTCTGTCCCAGTCTAAGGCATCCCGAACCAAATTTTCTATGAGAACATCTGAAATCCTTAATAGAAGGTGCAGTTCATCCAACACTACATGATCGAGCTCTATATGAAGTAGAGGCTCATGTTCACAGCAATATTTGTCATTTTGTTTCTTTTTCTTTACTAGTTCAAACATCTCTGTAAGAGTTCTCCTTAGATCTGGAGATTGATAATGGTCTAAATTGAAGCTTGTGTCCCACCTCATGTCTTTGTGTATTTTGCACCATACACATGCATAGTGTGAGGTAGCACCCTTCAAACCCATCACAAGTAAAATGAATTTGTAATCGCCCCCTAGGAAAAATTCCAAATTAATTGATTTGCCACCCACTTCTATTTTCTTCTTACTTATAAGAGAATTGATGTCCTTGAAGACATCTTCAAATGACTGCCTTAAGGTATTGTAGTGTTCTTTACCCTTCACAACAGCTATGGTGTGGTTACCTTTTGCTGCCATAACTTCATCATCTGAATGGAGTAGGGCAAAACTCATAAGTATGAAACTAGAATTTCTGGTCATTCTCGCCCCATCCCCTGAAATTTTGATTTGTACATGATCCACATGTGGATGGCTTGCCACATAGTCTTGAACCCTGTCTCTCAGAAGGTCAGTGAATGATGTCTGTGCCCCTTCCGTCTCACCGGGGGTGGAGGTGATATGACAGATGTCATTCAGCTGACTTCTCCTTTGCTTTACAAGGTATGACTTTGGCAAGCCATCAACTACCATTGTAAGCTCATGATAAAAGTTGTCTCCAACACAAAATTTATCTAATAAAAATAGCACCTTTTCTACTTTGGACTTCTCCTCTTCAGACAGTGAGTCAAATGCATTTGAGTTCCCATTGTAATTTGACATCTGGTCTTCAGCCATTACTGTGTGACTGATGCCAGTCTTTTGCTCATTCATAGTCATTGACTCTAGTTCCAGTCCAAATGACTTTGCAAACCACAAAGCAGTTTTGGCTCTACACATAAATTCCTTTAAAGTGCGAGACTTCTTCTTCACCTCTGATATATCTTTCCCCACATAAGTTTTGTCTGAATTTTCAATTTTCTCGAAGTAATGTTGGAGTTCTTCATTCTTTGACTGAAGGTTAGACAAACTTTGTTCCTTCTCTTGAATGGCTAAATACATTTCTGCAAATAGCTGTTTACTCTCTGCTTCAAGATGCTGGTAATTCTGCTTCCACTCCTCCAGTTCATCTCTAATAGCCTCAGTTTCTTCCCTCAAGCAAGTTACTGAAAGTGTTTGTCCTTCAAAAATGTGGAATCTTCTCACTTTTGAGTTAAGTTCCTCTCTCTTGCTACCTCCTTTGGCCTTTGCATATAAATTCTGGACCATTCCAGCAATTTTTGCAAGGGTATTGTTTACTTCTTTTCGTATTTGCTCATCAGCAGTTATGGCAAAGGTATGATGAGGAATACAATACTCAAAAAGGTCAACATAGGTGTATTCCTGGACTGCTGCAGGACTTAGATCACTGCTAGTTGATGCTGACTGATTAGGCTGACTTGCCACAGCAGCTGTCTTTCTAACCTTCTTCTGCAACCCTAGGAATTCATGCCAAGCCTTTATCAATGGATAGGGAATATCCACTGCCACAATGACATTTTTTGTGACTGCCTTTGCAGCATAATTTAAAGAGGGGCTTTCGATGCTCAATTTCCATTTTAAAAAGGATTCCAGTGGAGGTCTGTCAGACATTCTATAATTTTAAATTTTACGTCTACTAATAAACGAATTAGTTCCAAGCCAAATCAATGTTCTGAGACTTAATTTCACACTACAGGAATTGTGCGAAGGCCATAAACAGCAAAAAATTTGCATTTTATCACGTTTCTGGAGCCTTCAGTGGCTCTTAAACAGCGGTAATTGCCTATTAAAGCTTCACAAAATGGCGGTTTGTTGACACCGATTTCGGAGGTTTTCTTGTCATGATTAAGACACATGTTTGCACCGCTTTGCAGCCAAATTTTCTCAGCGAGATGCTCTCATTCGAAACTTGAATTTCCGCATTATTCAGATCTATTTCGCCGAATGTTGGAGAACTTACGAGCTTTCAAATAGCTGTGGAATTGAGGAGCAACCTTCGTAGAGGAAGTTAAGATGTGTGGAGTTGGTTCATGGACACGTACGGCAAACTTGTTGGGAATGAAAGTATGTAATCAATTACCAATTTAAGACCGCTAAGTCGCCACGAAAAGCCCAAAAGATGGTCCACTGCTGCCGAATTTTGGCACGTCGTTACTGCGAGCGACTTTGCGTGAGGTATGTTTAGGGTGTTTTATCATGTTTTAGATGTGTGGAACTTGACTTTTCACATGTACGATTAAATTACAAATGGATTTCTTACCTCTCTCATACAAAGCTTTTATGAAGCTGCCATATTTAAAGTCCACAAATTGCTAGGAGTGCGCATGCTTAGGGGCCATGTTGTCCTCGATTTCTGGCCATGTCCTGTGATCGTGTTCTTCTCCATCTCCGTTCTGCTTTCCGGCGTCGCCTTTTTGCCTCGGCTATCTCACTGGTATACCAGGGTACCTTGGGCCTAGCCCGCACTGTTTTGGTTTTTAAAGGTGCGTGACGATCAAGAACTTGAGAGAGTGTGGTCGTGTAATCCTCTACAAGTACATCCAAGTCCAGTGGGGTGATGGGATCGCTATTACCTCGATCACATAGCCCTGTAAGTACTACATCGTTCGAATTGCGCATCAAGGCAACTTGTCATAAAAGACACATCGAAGAGAAAGCTATTGTTCTTTTCTTTTAAACAAGCTGGGTGACAAATTTATTTACCAGGCGCTCCGTAAAAGTCGCATTTAATGCAAAGCTATTCCCCCCCCCCCCTTCCATCCCAGCCACATTCTTTTTACACCAAATTTTAAATAAACTTGAAGTATTTGACATATTGTTACTGACCTGTCCGAAGTTCCATGGAAATCCGGAAAATCTCTTCCAGCTTCCTCTCCAAATAGAGCCACTTTCCCTTAGAACATATTCATCAGGATCCAATTCAAGATCTTCATTCTTCTCCATGTACACCACATCATCTGCAAAAATAGTATCATTATCATTGCACATCCTGACAGCTGTAAGGTAATTTACATTCCCTCCACTTATGTTCAAAGCGCATGCAAATAAACACTTATCTGAGCGATTTCTCAAAAAGAAAATAGAGAGAATAAAAAGTTTAATTTTATTGTCAAGATCGGCAAATATTCCTCTAATAAAGTGCAATTGTCCGATACTTTATTTAAGGGTTTCAATGGGGTTAACTGATAACCGTAAAACGGTTAAATACTTTAACCGTTAGGCGTACCTGAAATTGACAAAATTTAACCTTTAGGCGTACAAATTGACAAAATTTAACCGTTAGGCGTACAAATTGACAAATTTTAACCGTTAGGCGTAAGAAAGGTAACCGTACTAAAAATAAATTTTTGGTGATAACAATGAATTGACGTTAACCGTAAGTGGTAAGATGGCCAAAATTTTTATAACCGTTAGCTGTAAAAGTCAGCGCCTCATTGAGACCCTCTTATTTCCTCTACTTCCGTATGAAACACCTTGCTATTTTGCTCACTACTGCTGTTCTTTCTATTCGGACTTTGTAATGATTCCCAAAAACTGGCTCGTAATGGCTTTCGTTATATAATTTTTATTTCTGTTTTTCTAGTGTGAGTTGCTCTGTGATTTTTAGTTTCATCAATTGCAAAGAATTTTAGTTACCTTGACACCACGCATTGAATAAGATGCAAATCTGTTCTTCTTCATGTTTGTATCGATATAGCGACGCGTCCCCTGAGGAATCTTTTGATTTTGTCTCCACCATCAGTTCATAATAGCCAATCGCAGCATTCACAGAGGGCATGACTAACAAACGAACTGTATTTCCATTTGTTTGTTTGACTTGCATTCCCCATTTGGACGATACGAGTTCATCTCGAATTTTAACTCGCTCAATCCCTCCTTTGTTTTCCTGAGGATTATCGCCTATGGTTGTGGTATAAATGCGTTATTGACCAAGAGTGAGTCAACACACCTAGATATTGGTCAATTAATATACCTGAAAAAATTACGCGTTTCTGATTGGCTGAAGTCGAGTGCATTCTCATGTAGCACGAGTGCAAAGTTGTAACACGGGTGCAAATTACAAATAGCGCCCGCACGCTTTCAAAGTTTCGTCTATCTTGACTTTCTGTGATGCTTTTTCAGGTACATCATTAACAAGTAATGACATGATTTCGCTTGAAAATTGGTGTAATAAGCTCTTGTAAACTTTTCAAAGACTACAAACTACACTTGTTCGCCCTACGGGCTCGTGCAGTTTTGTTGTCTTTGAAAAATTTACTCGTGCTTATTAACACCTAATTGCACTCAAAATCATGTTGTTACCTGTACTAATTGAGAAAAAGTAGAAGTTCACAAAAACTTAAAAGATAAAAGGAAACAACTTTTAACTAACATTGTAACTTTCCATCACAGTACAAAAGGTTTTCGAGTTGCCTTTGTCTATAAGCAAGGCTGCTTATTGCTGAAAACTAAATACTAGGTATGAAAAATCTAGATATTTCCAGGTCAGTCGACAACCTTACCAGTGACAAATTGCAGTATGATAACATCAGCCTGAGGTGAGAACTCTCTGTTAAACGTTACTGTGACGTCAAACGCCTGTCCTCTTCGGAAAATCAGTTTTTTGATCTCATATTCGTCAGTCTTGTGAGCCTTTCTGTTTTCAGGTTTATGCAAATCCACTTTCTCTGCCTTCAACTGATTGGCTGAAAGGTAATAGTGGGAACCAAAATATATCATTTGCCCTTTTTGAAGATTTATATCGAATAATTACTTTGGCCTCAATCTGCCTGGACCATTTGGTTAGACTTTTAACTTTCGATTGCGATCAATATCTAATTTTTCTTTACGCTATCAATACACTCTCCAGTGAGTAGGTGATGAGACTAGACAAGCGTATCAGTCAGAAGTGGAAACCAGAAATAAAATCAAAAGCCCCGACTGAACCTTTTTACAGAAAACTACGTTAACTCAGAAAAGTTGGAAGTGAGGATTACTGATAAACACTGGCATTTTATTGGGTTGAAATCAGAATCGTTGTCAAATGATCCCCGTGTCCTATGGCTTGAGATGAAAACTGTCAGAGATAAAGCAATCTCGGTTGAATCCTTATCGTTTAGCTTACACAGATTTAATTTATCGGCGGGTCGGCAAAACATACGAGTTAACATCGCTTCTTTTCAGTCTTACTCTCTTAGAGAAGAAATTTAGAAGCCAAATTGGTATTTACAAATCAAGAGTGCCTCGTTTTTCGAGGCTCTCTTTCTAGCGGAGTCAGAAAAACTTTAGAGAAACTGATATTGTTTAAAACTTAATATTTGCAATAAAGATATTTATTTCCATATCGTTCTCTATCTTTGCTTCAAAAAATGAAAGGAAATAAATCCCAGTGCTTTTAAATTTTGATATTTGCGAGTTTTAGGAGTCTCGTGGAAATTCTACCATCAATTTTTTTTTTCAGAATAGTTATTAAGCTTTATGCTAAAAACCAAGAGATTATAAACTCTTTGTAATATTTTGTCACAAACTTAGTCGTGCTTCTCATTTGTATCGGATCAATGAGTGATAAAAAGAAGGTTAATACTTTAACATATCTGTTTTTAAGTGATGGTAGAGGCTTATGGCACAGTCCAGACTTCACAAAGCACGATTTTAGGACGAAAGAAACGACTGAACTAGTCGAAATCCGGAAAAAAATACCTGAGGAATGTTGTTTAAGCATGATGAATTCTTTGTCCTGGATGTTCAATAATCAGAGACGCCGAATTCGTGGAGCGATTTACACCTTTCGCTTACAAACAGCACTTTAAATAATCGGCCGCCTTAATATTTTCATCTGTGGTTATTCGCTTAAGGATTATCGGTTTTCCCGGAGTGGCGGAGTATCTGCCAAAAGGCGACTTTAAAAAAAAAAAAAACCAACGCTTTTTAAATGATTACCACTCGCCTAGATCAAGCTCAGTAGGTCTGTTCAGTTCTTTAGAAGGCTTTTTCACAAAGAGTCGCCTTTCGACACGTGACACAAAATTAAAGCCGACTTGTCGAAGTTCATTAATCGATATGCACACTACCTGTTTGATAAGAAATTCTAGAATCTACTTATCTAACCCGGATAGGTGAACGGCCCACCATACAACACTTTTATGTGCTTAAGATATTCTTTTCCTTAACCTTGATAAACATTTTGTGAGCTTAACCTCGACTTCAACTTATAATTATGTCAGGTATCGACTTTCCTTTGGAAGCTTTCACCCATTTGTTTATGTGCTTGTTATTCAAAAGTATGTGAAGTATCAGAGCAGAACATCCAGTTTGAATATTTAAAGTTACAGGCATATGCGAGTTATTGAACCCCAAAATACGAACTTTCAGGCAGTAAAATGAACTCAGGTTTTTTTAGGCTAATTCTACGATATGTTAGTGATGTTCTATGACAATGGAATCCGACAAAAATTCAAGATTTCAGTCACTTGCTACAATGCGCTTTTTATTCGCGAAAGTTTCGTCACAGGATTTCCTGATATATTCTCGAACAAACTAATTAAATCAAAGTGAAATCTAACTTGCAAATCTATCTTGAAATCTTAACGCGAGAATACTACTCAAAACCCAACTAAAAGTTGCGGTAAAATTTCTGCACAGCCCCATACTATTGTAAAACAAATCTGTTTTCCCAATGGCAATGTATTGTTTTTGTCATTGTTTTCTCTATTCAAGAACTGAATGCATAATGTAGTATGGGGCTGTACGGAAATTTTACCAAAGTTGCTCCTAAGTTCATTTAATATATTGAATGGATGATGGAAACGTATATATAATACGGGCGTAGAATCATATATAACAATCTCTAACCCTTTCACATTTATGTTTAAAGCTTATTTCCATTTTTTACGTATTTGTTGTTGGAGAAGGCGTCGCCATCCCAATGCAGAACACCCAGTTTGAATACTTTAAGATAGAGGCTGACGAAAGCGATGAAACGCCAAAATTCAAAAGGCACTCAATGGCAATTATGTACCAAACTCGGTGTGTTAAAAGGAAAATAATGCTATCAAATGCAGGGTTTGAAAATAAATGAGCGCATCTTGCGCGTTACCTATTGAACCCTCGGAGTCTGAATAAATCTTATGAAATAAACCAAGCCTTTCAAACCTCGTTCTCTTAAATTTCCATGTGTCAGGACAGCGTTAGGCTTCCTATGAAGAGAAAAAGTAGCTCTGTTCATATTAAGTAGAGGTGAAATGTTAGAAAAGCCGCGATCACGAAACTGGCGTCGTAATTTTGTTTTAGTGGAAGTTCAAGGTCCCTTTACTGTGCACAATTAGTTTTGTTTTTGACGCTCAAACATTTTGGCTGAATAACTTGACGAGAGGTGTCTAGAGGTCTGATAGATCAGCATAATTGGAATGTCACTGAACGTTGCGCACGATTAGGTCCAAAAAAGACCTTATGATAGCCTTTGAAACCTGTCACCTTTTCAAACTTTGTTCTGTTCGAAATTAAAACAAAATTGCGCTTGACAATGTAAATTGGTTAAGACTGTATTCTTGGATGAACATCGATGGTGACTCAAAAAAGAGAAAAAAAAACCAAACCATTGTTTTCTCGTGAATGGCTAACCCTCGAAATTTTTATCTTTTCGGAATTTGTCGCGGTGGTTTACTGCTGCCATAGTGGCTCACAAACATGATATTAGTGACTGTAAAAGGCTTGATTCCAAAGCTGTTACAAGGTAGTCTAGATCTGTTAATACTTACGGTTTGTTGTTGTTGTTAACTGGTTTTATTGGTTTTGGCTGGATTACGACCGGTTTTTCCCTGTTCAAAGAGAATCAAATCATAAGAAAGGAAATTGGAAGACTGAGGGAAACAAAGGACGATACATACGGTGTTGCAGTATAATTCTCGTTGACTGTATTTTCTGGTTTAGGCTGAGTTATCACCGGGTCTACCCTAAAAAAAAAATAAATAAAAATAAAGCCTGAAAGTGAAATCATGAGTTGCCGCTCAACTTGAAACGGGTGAACTGATGAAAATAGTCCAGCGAATGATCATGAGTCGAATGGGAAGAGTAAACATCTCAATCTGTGAAATATTAGGCTAAAGTAAGCGAACTTATAGAAAAGCTGTATTGTGGTAACAGTTTCGTTTGCAGAGTTTGTGTAAATTTTGGATTTTATAAACCAAGGGCCGGTAGTTGGATGTGACTGAGCGCTAACAGAGGTTTTTGATTTAAAGTTTGTTTACGCTTTTCGAGCGCGAGGTATTGATGGTAGTCAAAAGTCTGGCCAAATGAAGAAGCCCAAATAAAACAAAATAAAATGTCCGTAAAAGCTTCAAAATCAAGTGACACAAACCGTTGGTTAGCTCTATCGTGTTTTGAGCAATTGATCTTCAGTTAGAATTTGACAATTTCGTATGCTTGCGATGAGTATTTCCATTTCTTATTAGTTACAAATTCTTATAACTACTCCCATATCTACAGCATAACACTCGTTAAAAATTTAATACAAACTGTCAACCCCTACACTTACGGTGCTCTGGGGCTATCCACTGGCTCAATGGACCGCTCGTTGCTGCATAAAAGAAGGTACAAGAGATATGAAAGACTTAGAAAGGTGCGGGAAATAAGACATTTACTGGGCCCATTTTCACATAACCCCCCTCCCTCGAGTAACAAGAGAGCAAACTCCCGCCTTTACGCGTGACCAAACAGAGACGAGGAAAATAAGAACCTGGATAGGACGTCTTGTCTTTGCGGACTGCACAATACCTTCAAGCTACTAAATTTTCTTGAAGGTTATTTGAATTTCATTTTCGCTTTTTCTCTTCGTTATCTTATTGCTAATGAAACAGAAAGCTTGAAATGGTAACATGTGTACTGTTAAGAATGTTTAACGGCTGTAAGGCTTCAAGTTCAGTCAAGGATCATTCACAGTTCATTATGAAACAGAATGCAAATTTTCTCTTGAAAGTGCATTGTTAATGATGTTTATTGCATTGTCCATTATTTGATTGTTGTACTTAAACGCGGGGAGGCAGTTTTTCAAAAGCGAGCTAAACGTCATTATATAAATTTGACTAGTAGTTTTCAGCTTCACTTAACACTGACCAAAAATTTCAAGAGTTTTATCAAAATCTATAATTCCTTTTTTTTTCTTTTTTGGAACGAAGAGAACGTAGCATTTGCGAATTGTTCTCTATTTCAAATATGATATTTACATCTATCTACTTGTGCAAATTTGGTACTTATTTAGAACTAGTAATCAACGACTGTGTGACCTATGATACTTGGTCGAGCCCCTCCAGTCGCTTGACGTTTGTTTAAGAATGGTTTTCTTCTTTTAGAGGTCTAAATAGTAATTAGAATGAAATACTCTAGACCTCGTTCGTAACATTCAGCGCATTTAGAAATAGCGACCTTTATGATCTACAGCCCAGCTAAACTGCAACTATCGTACATAATACAACTAGGTAACGTGTTCATATTTATGATTATTATTAGGATATCGAGTAGAACATCCTATAACCAGTATCTAAAGTGCTCTTTGAAATACGTGGCTATTTTCGAAGAAAAACGTTGAATGATGTTTTGTTTATACTACGCGGTAAAATACTTTGGTAAAAGCGTCCGAGTTTTTTTCATCGATATCGCACTTGCTTGCCTTTCATCCTAAAATAGTCCGGCTAAACTATTTTAAACTGATCCATATTTAGGTTAATTCTCTTCGAACAAGATGCAAAAATTGGTCTCGTATCTCTCATGATCATTGTTTACTAGTCATTCATGAAGTGAATAATTCAGCCCACATCGTTTCGCTGAATCGAAAATAATTATACAAGAAAAACCAAACCAAATCATCTTAAAATTGTGCGCGTCTCTCCTGCGTTATGGACATGCGTTCGGTTGCATGGATATAATACAGTGCTGTTTCGAGTTTCCTTGATTTTTAATGGCAAACAAAGCTTAGTAAAGCCTAATTTACAGAAAGAAAAGTATATTGAGATACCTTCCAAAACAGTTACAACCGCCACTGGAAGAGCTGGATTCTTGTTGCTGCGCCATATAGCAATTCTATCAGAAAAAGAGAGACCGCTAATTGTAAACATCACATTTAAAAAGTTAGACATGAGTAGTTGCTAGAAATTTCGAGTAGATGGTTGCCGAGACAAGGGACACACAGGTTTCCTTTTCAACCGGAAAATAGAAAAATCATCAGGGGGCATAGCGTTTTCATTCTGCTGGAACGAAATCATGTTATGTTTTGGAATTGAAGTAGTAGCTTCGAGCAAGTACGAGTTTGTTTCGATGAGAAAGCGAGGAGGTTCAGTGCGCCGCTTACTTGCTAAATAAAAAAAACCGCTCCAGTGAATACACGTATACTTACAGTTGAATATAAACTAACTAAAAGAGGAAGCAAATGTGAGCTGTTTTCTATCGGCCATCACATGTATATGCTTGTTGTCATAGTCTCCAAGGAGATTGAAAAAATAATATTCAAAAACAGAAGTGTCATTAGGAGCTCCAGACAAAAGAGACTGTTAAGGAAATTGTAAATGTGTAAAAAATAAATTGCCCTTTCTTTTTGCGAGCTATTCAGGTTTTCCTTAAAAGCATTTCTGTTCAATTTCGTCCCAGTTTCTTTGTTGTACATGTAAATTTTGATAAAAAGAGCGTTAGGGACTAATTAACAAGTGTAAAAAGTGAATGCATTGAATAAAACATGTTTCCTTTCCATGTGGCCTGTGAGTGTGACGGGGGACAATACGGTTACTTCCCATCACACCTTGCGCTCCTACGTCGGCGACCTATATCGGCTGCTTGTTTCAAACAAATAGTCAGTTGTAATGCTACGTACACTATTCCCTTGGAACTACACTTAAATTTTCAACCTGATTGCCTTGTTTCGATTTAGGTAACTTTGGTTGCGATCACAATTTGTCGGAGGGATGGGGGGGAGGGGGGAAGCAAGGATCACCGCTTCGATCGAGCTACAGGTTTGTGGAAGGTATTTTACGAGTTGGGCTTTAACGATGGCTCAAGTTAAGGCCTGGGTTTTATCTTGGTTCGAGACCCTTAGCAGAGTTTCATGCCATTCAATCGAAGAGCGGTAACATGGCGGCCGATCTACGATTAGAGCGTTCACGTTTTCGAGGAAGTTAAGATCGATTTCTAGCCTAAATTTTTCAGAAGACGCTGTTTTTTCGCAGATGTCAGATTTACAGTTGAGGTGAGTGTTGTTTTTGTGTTGTTTTTCAGAAATTAGCTCTAATTTGCTGTAGCTGCGAATTTACTAACGCGTACACCATTAATTAAGAGCGTTCGAGGAAAATGCATTTTTTTGGTTTACTAAACTAGGGATCCAATTTTTTTTAGTATACTTAGGAAATTTTCATTCTCATCAGTATGGGATGAGCGTAAAATTAATAAACCTCGATGTGTAACCTTTCCCATAGAGTAGATCACATTTGTTTGTTTATCAAATCTGAATACAGTGGTACGTTCAATCCCAAGTAAAAAATTTCACAGTGATCTGCAGCACAACACTTTTCTCGGCTATATATGAGCTATGAGCTTCGACAAAGAGAATTTATCAATTAAGCTACAATGCTTGTACTTTTCGAATTAATGAGGAAAATAAAAGCTATACTTACACAGGTGTGTTCTTACAGTCATGTACAGCGAAAAATAGACTTTGGTTGAATCGATCACGAGAGACTTGTCAAAATGAGTGGTCGGTTTTAACCTTTGATGACAAAGGCTCAAGTTACATTCCAAAGACTAGTGATATGCCCATGACCAAAAAAAAAATTGTTTTTAATCATACTTAACAATATTGTTTATTATACTTTTTTTTTGTGAGTCCTTCAACAAAGAGAATTTATCAATTAAGCTACAATGCTTGTACATTTTGAATTAATGAGGAAAATAAAAGTTATACTTACACAGTTGTGTTCTTACATGTACAGTGAAAAATAGATTTTGGCTGAATGGATCACGAGAGACTTGCCAAAATTAGTGGTCGGTCTTTAACCTTTGATGACAGAGGCTTAAGTTACATTCCAAAGGCTAGTGATATGCCCATGACCCCCCAAAAAATTGTTTTTAATCATACTTAAAAGTATTGTTATACTTTTTTGTTTACAGCAAATACTGTTGACATCCAACAACACTGGAATCTGGTGAAGTGTTGTGGGGTCTTATGAAGAATCAGAATAAGCTGGAAGGTATAAATCCTATTATAAATATTATTGAACATAACTGACTGAATGACCATCAAAGAAATGCTTACATGTGGCTGGATTGGCTATGTAGGTGTCATCTAATTATCAAGAGATGGCACCTAGAGCTGGTCAATGTTTTGAGGTGGTTTAACTTTGACCTTTCTGAATTTTCTGCAATGAAAATACTTATTTTTTTTGTTTGAGCTTGCCTTCTGATCAGTAACTGCAAGTTATATTACTGATTAAGAATGACTGTCAACTTGGTTATGAAACTGAGTTAGATGGTTTTTTTTAATGATCTTTTCACCAGTATAAGAGGGCTGTACATGTTAGAAAACATATTGATATGGTTGAATCTTCAGGCACTACATTTAATTTGCTGGTGTGTAGAACAACCTAGAATGTACTTGTTTATTTTTCAAATACATTGGTGTCTACTCCCTGAGACTTTGAATACTCTTTTAAAACCTGCCCAGCATTGATTGGTGGGACACTTGCCTCTTGTCTGTTGAATGGTACTCCTTGACAGTGACATCCAGCAGCAGCTGCTAAAGGTCCCCATCCAATGTTGTGAGAAAATGCCATCTCTTTTGTTACTTTTCTGTATTGTTGACCCTTTCCTTTGCTTTATTGATGATATTGAAGCATTCCACTGCTCTTTACCTTGCAAATGATATGTGCTGAGCCAGGTGAAGGCCTACATAATTTTTTTTAAAAAGAATTTTCACATCCTTTATTAATTTTATCTTTGCTTTACAATTTTTTTCTTTGCATTAACAGGTGATTCCTTCTTTGTTAACCCAGCCTCAGGAACCAGGGATATTACTTCACCAAAGGACTTTCCCAATCACTCCTTGCTTACTTTGCCAAATTCTTTTTAGATCACTGTCCCAAAGTTTTTCACCTCCTTCTGTGTTTGTTTGGAAATCTTTTTTGCTAGTCAGTTCTTTTGTTTGATTTTTAACATCTGTAAATGGCTCCCTTTTGTTCACTGCACAGCATGTATTTTTCTTGTAAAACACACTCTCTACTGGAGTTGTTTCAATAAAGCATTAATAATGTGCAGGGTGTTGATGCAAAATGCCATTAAGTCTACAAAAGTCTCTTCGCAGGCTTGATTTACCTAGGGCAGTTTGCTGCCAGCTTTCAATGGTAAATGTTTTTAGCTACTTCCTCTCTTTTTCAGTGGTGACCACTGTGACATTAGGTGATCTTGTGAAATTAGGTGATCAATGGCCTTATAATTCTTTTGAAAAAAAAAACTTATCAGTGATACGGAATTTTGTTTGTAGTTGATGCTGCCTTTTTTCTATCAGTAAGTATTTGGAAACCTTCAAAAGGTTTGTAGAGAAAATAAACACTTTTGCTGACATGTTGATGAAGATATTCTTTGAAATTTTCCTTGTACAGCCAATACCTCTCTTCCAGATGCCAGCTTACGCCTTTCCTGACTCATTATCATATCTTGGTTATTTTTTCTTATTTTTTGGCAAGGGAAATTGCCCCCCATAACTTAACATGAGCAAATCAGCATGTCAAACTGAAATTTGAAGAACTGAGTGACCGTTGGTAAACTGACTTGGCAGCCATGGCAAGAGAAACATTTGGGATTTTTTATGTAAAAACTGTCGTATATTTGACTCCATTGGAAACCACAAGCCATATAATGCATTCCACGAGTGGAAAGTGCAAAAAAAACAAAAGCAACTATAAACAAACGCAAATTATTAATCATCATTGAAGTATTTCAGCGTTCCTCGAATTACAAGAGTCGCAAACATACTGTTCTAGAGCGCCAAATAATAAACTAAGTCAGTTATTTAAGCAGTATCACTTTTCGCTGCAGTGATTGTCCTATGACCCATGTTGACCGCCATATTTGATTTGCACCTTTGTAATCAGCGGTGTAATGTAATTGTCAGGTCTTGATCATATATTGTTAACGAAAAGAAACAAAATAGCGGCATTTTTCGTAGCCCTAAAAGGAGTAATCATAACGCACCTGCCGGTGCTGAAGTTTCCGTTTCACGCAATTGTCTTTTGAAAAATGGAAGAAGGCATTGATAAACTTTGTCTTCACGTTCGGAATGATGTGTCAAGTATAGTTGATAACAAACAAAATGCTATTAAGTTTTCAAAATTCTCTTCGCTGCTCTAAGAAAAAACTCAATTCTCTTTTTGAAGGAACGAAGGAAATTCATTCCAAACGTAGATGCCTAGAATTTTTTACTGAGTATTTGTTTCATTCATTGATCAGTGAAGAGTGTGTGTAAATCTTACTAATTCCAATAAAAACTGATTGAGTAGCGTTTTGATCACATGACCCGACATGTGACTTTCCTCCTCGGCACTGTTGCCATAAGGTAAAAGTTCTTACGGAAAACTATTGTCCACGAAAATTTCAGCGCAATTAGCTGTGTATTTGCGGAGATATAGCTGTTTATTATCTTAAGGCAATTTACTCTCCTGACCCAGGCCTGAATGACAAAGTATCATACCTGTGGATTGTACATTTAGAACTAAAAGTTACCTAAGAGAACAACAAGCAAATCTGGCTTACTTTATTATCAAGACACTTCCTTTGTCATCTCCTTGCTATAACAATTCCAGTCTAGGTCAAAAAGGAACCTATAAGATGGTATAGGTTGGAAACCTCAGGTGCATTTACAATCACTCCTTTCGGAGCGTTATGTAGAAAACTTTTGCGAAATTTTCCGTATTGAAGAGTTACAAAGGTGTCACTGTTATGTTTAACCATTCACCTCATATGCGTGTTTTATGAAATAATGGAAGTAAGCTATGGATATTGCTCTTACAACTTATTCAGCAGATTGCAATCAAGAAATAAGCTCCCAGTACAGTAAACTTTGTGAGTCGTTTCACTTTTTTTGTCTTCAGGCTTGCACTAGCTATAGGGCAATGAATATCTAGAAAGAAAGCGGTGTCATTTAAGAAACTCATAGAAGTGAGTAGTTGCAGTAGAAATGATTGGTTGGAATTGTTTAATTCCTGAGTCTGTCTTATTTTTTGAAAAGCATCAGTATAAAGCTAATTAATTGTTCCTTTGAATATGTAGGTCAGATGACTGCCACCACTTTAACCTGCCTGGACCATTTGCCTAAACCTTTTACTTCTCCTTAAGGCATCAATGCAGTATCCAGTAGACAGGGGATGAAATAACCCTTTAACTCCCAAGATCTCATTAGTAATTCTCCTTACTGTCTGCCAAATGGTTCTCATCATGTTAGTTTGGAGAATTTGGTATCGGATCAATTAGTAATCCCGTAATTGATATTTTTCTTTATTCCCATCACATGTCTACATGATATTGTATAGATATCGTAAGGAGAAATTCTTTCTCAATCACTCATGGGAGTTAAAGGAAAAAAAAAATAAAGACAAGGGTATTAGTAACCCCAAATTCTAGAGTTTGGCTCTCTTTCCAGGTTTCGCTCGGCATATTCGCTAAAGAAGCTCGCCAGTCATAGCCGGGTAAAACTCTAAGGAACTATTGGATTGTCCTTGAATTTGATTCCCTTCTGTTTTTCTGTTTTCCAGTAAAGACGAACGAGTTGGTTTTCAAAAGTTTTAAAGATAAAGTGAGTCAAGTACAAACTATCTGCCCAACATTCCACAAAGAGACGAAAAATTGAGAAGTGTTGTAATTTTTATTGGAGCGTTGCGGATTTCGCGAGTTCAAACGCTATATTGGAGGGTGAGGAAAAATTGCATTGACGCATCATATTTGTGAAACGTTGATTTAGAATGTTACTCAAGAGAAAAAAGAGTTAACCTCCCTTAGTTTTTGAGTAAGACACTTTCTTTGCCTGTATTTGACGTTTGAGATACCGGTCTCCGTAAAAAAAGTGGCTCACAAGATTGTACGGGTTTGGATGTCAGGAGTAAAATTTCATCATACGGGAATGCTTTGTTAAAGGTGCTTACAAGAAAGACCGTGGAAATCCTCTAGTCACGTTCACCACATTTAAAATACGAGATTTACAACCAGTTAACCCTTTACACCTTAACATCAACATGTATATTCTCCATGTTCTTTATAGATTTCCTATGGTAGAAACAAGGAGAATTTGATAAATATCAAGAGCTTTTCAATTTTACGTTCATTTCCTTGATTCTCGTAGGCCTAATTTTTGATTCCGCAGTGATACCATATTAGTGAGAAATTAGATGTTAGTCACCCCACGGGGGTTTTAAAGTTGAGCAGATTGCAGCCTTGACACAAATTCTTAGTAAGGAACTTTACAGTTTTTATCGTTCTCCTTCTTTATTGTCACGAACTTGTGATTGACAGAAAAAGAGGCGGAATTCTTTTTAAGGAACTCATGAAACTGAGCGCTTACAGCAGGAAATAAATGGCAAAGGAGGCCCCCCCTTTATTGCAACGGCCGGAATTGAGTGGGCCTGGTTGGAGACGAAAAAAATACTTAAAAGCACTCGATGCTCGAATGAACAAGCACCTTGTTAAGATAAGTGTCATTACCTGTAAGTTCTCTTAGCTGTCCTCAAGAAAACTAATCCGAGGAATTTTTTGACCCAGATAACCTGAGCGGTAATGGTCAAGTAACAGGGAAAATTATTTTTACAAATTTAGCGGTCGATCATTGTCATGAAGTACATGACAAATAATCTTCCACGTTGTGCACGAAACTATTCTCAAGAACGTCAGTCGTTCCTTCGATTCACATTACCCATATTACCCAGGACCGGAATGTTTAAAAGGCGGTTATTAATATTTCAGGTTTACAATTTGAGACTTGGTTGTGATTTCCCTTGCCATTATAGAAACTTACTCAAAGTTTTGAAGAGGTTGCAAAATTGAAGTGAACGAGAAGACCAAAGGTAAACAATAGAACTGTCTGCACAACACAGTTGCCAAACTTAGTACGGCCCTGCTATAAAATAAACCGTTTGTTTCAGTCGCAGTGACAAAAGCATTTAACCTTGGTAAGTAATCAAGGAAGTTTAACACACACTAGGGCATCATATTCTTCAAACTGGACAACTTCTTCAGTCATTACAAAGAATAAAACAATTTGCGATTAAAGGATCGCTCGAAAGCTTCAAAGCTAAATTATACATTTGATAACTTCCACTTGACATAAAAAAATACAATTCTGAATAAAAATAAATCAACAATTTTATCTCCCTCCAAACTGTTTTCCAGAAAAAACGGAGTAAAATAAAATCACCTATCTGTGACCGTTACTTTGCACAATGATTTTAACTGTGAGCTATTCAGCAAAATTTGCTCCAAAATCTATTTGCTTTATAAAGCACTGTACTTAAACAAAATTGTTTCCACTCTCATCAGTCCTGAAGGAGTTATAAAAGAGCAATGATCGGAAAATTCTGAAAAGTAATTGCCTATACTTTCGCTAATCTTAATGTACTTGAAAAAATATTGCGAAAGGCAAGGCAACACTTGTATTCCTATATAAAAAAATTACTAAAAATTTTTCTTTGAAAAAAATTCACCTACATAGATTGTTCACCCGAAAACGGAAGTGACAGGCGTTTAGACACATCCGTCAGCAGCTGTACTGTAGTAGTAGGTGTTTCCATGGAAACGACCTTTTTGAGATCTGTGAGTTTGACCAATGGAGTAGCAAACTGCAATGGAGTAATATTGCCCGTGATGGGTGTGACTGAATGCAATTCGGCTTTGCCTACTTGAGGAATTGCTGGAAGTTGAATTGATAAGGTCTGTTGCACGGGGCGAACTTGCTGAGGTTCAAGCACGGTGACCAAGGGAGTTGTGATAACCGCTTGTTGTTTACCGGCAACAGACGGCTCCAATGAAACAGGTTCAGGAGTGGGCGTGAGTGACCTGGGACTGTAAAGCAGTGGTGCGTTCACAGGCGATGCCGCCATCTTAATGAGTTGGTCTGGAGAAGGTGTTGAGCTACCAGAGGGAGGGGTGGGTGTGGCCCACACTACTGACCCTCCGTTACCTCCTGCTGAAACAGGGATTTGCAAAAAGTAAGCACTGTTCGGGCATGCGTTGTTAACACTAGCAGGACGCTCTGTTGCCGGAAGAATTGGCACCGGCGACATCGCGTGCGGATTGGAGAGCGCATTCATGACAGATCCACCCTGAAATGGAACAGGCGATGAAGTTGTACAAGAGCTCTGTTGAGACTCAGTATTTTTCCAAGGGGACGTAACCTTTCGGTAATAGCTCAATGGTTTCAGAGGGCTTAAGTCGTCTATAAGACTGGCTTGAATGGCTACAGACGTTTGCTCTACGAGTGCGTCGTAGGGCAGGGGTGACGAAGACTGATGGACCATCATTGGACGGGTTGGTCCCCCTTTAGGAAAAGCTTTATCCAGCTCGCGTTCCATGCGCTTCCAACGTTCATCTTGAGAGTCAAACCCCTCCTGTTCTTCTAATAGTTGCCGCTGTTTTTGTCTCTCTAAGAGAATCTTTTGTTCAGGGGATGCCAGATTTAATTTTCCGGTCGGACTTGTCTGTTTAGGGCTGGTAACTGAAGGAACGCTCTTTCCTTCTTGAAGACTTTTGAATGGTGAAGTCGTTGAATGTGAAAATCCAGCATCTGTGTCTTGCCTGATGGAGTACGCATCGTCGGCGCTTCGTCTTCGTTTCGGCTCTGGAGCACCGTCCAGTTCTGATGTTTGTGGCATGAACAAGGAACGACGACTCTTTCTAGCTTCGAAATCGTCTGAATAACTGCAAGCTGAAAGTAACTGCGACATACGTGCGAAACGTCAAGGATGAATAAAGGCCAAATTTCAGGTTCTCAGTAAATCAGGTTGCAGTTAAACTTTACTTAGCCACAGGCACTAATAACCATTAAAATAACCTTTCCATTTGAAAGAGAGGAAAAACCGCGCTTAAGCGTTTGTTAATGGACCTCTTTTCCTGAACAACTAGAATACAGAGGGTAAAATATCTTGAGAGAAAGTAAATAATCAAAGGATATGATCAGGGTACTGTTGGTGTAGTTTCTTCAACTCTGCACGGAATTTAGCTTCAGTTGGACTGCCTGTTGATGAACCCACACCTGCCAATACAAACGGAACCAAGCTAAGACAAGAACAAACTTTCAGCTGTACAATTACACAGAAAGCTTGAGAATGGTGGATTAACTTACCAAACGAAGCTGCGATCTCTTGAACTGAAAAACCATCCTCGCATTCTCGCTGACCTCCTTTCTTCGTGCTCAAGACTCTCTCTGATCGTGAACGCGGCAACTTGCTTTTGCTTGCTTCAGTCTCCCCTGTCTTTGGTCTAATTTGTTGCTGGCTTGGTCTCCGCCTGATAAAACGTCCTACAGCACCTGACCAATAGTAATATGAAAAGATTACGGTGCGATAATAGATTTCAGTTTTCTTTGAACAAGATTTTGGAGACATTTTTTCAAAAAGCTTGTAACCCGTAGATCAAGTGGTGCCCGAGAGTAAGTGCAGATAATATGCGGTACCTAGAGGTTAGTTGTCTCTTTTTCAGTGTTTGATCCTTTAAACTTACTTTCTTCGTCTTCATCAAACTGGAGTTCGTTTCTCTTTTCTCCAGAGACCCTATGTACTGTTGGTGGGTTGTCCACCTCATCTGTAAAACGGGAACAAATGAAAAGAACACATCTTAGACAAGGGCAGCTTGAAGTAACGTGCACCTCCATACACCACTTTTCCGACACAGATGTGTCTTCACATCTGGTAGTTTAAAACATTCAGATCATTGGCCTTTTCAAAGTCACTTGACATGAAGGAGAGGGGCACGGATGAAATCTACAGGGGAAGGGGTTCATTACATCTGAAAAATATTTACAAAGCTCCAAATACACTAATAAGCTGTCATGGTGTCTGAGTGACAATTAGCCTTCTTCAAATGTAGGTGCCCAGGGTGCTTAAAAGTAAAGCGCTTCAAATCTACATTTTCTCTTGGTATCTTTTGATGGGGAGTCACTATCTAGATGAGCAACTTCTAAATTATCTTACTTCACGCTCATTATATAACTAATTGGTGCTTTTGACCAAAATTGCAATACCTTGGGTGTTGGGTACCAATAATTCCAGTTTATCAGGATCTATTCCTATCCATCTGAAGCCAGGTTTCCTTCCTGCCTGGATGCTGTGGATGTGCACTTTCTCTATTAACTGAAGGCTTGATAGTATGTTGGCAATGTCATACAGTCGTCTGACTTTAGCTGAAAGAGAATGATTGTGTCATTGAAAAATTGCCAACAGTATCACAGTAATTGCGTGTCTAAATCCTGCCTCAGATTTTCATTGTTATACATCATATTTTCAACACAGAAAAGCTTGGTCTTGTTAGTCAGAAAATTTTTTTCTATCTTTTTTAAGTACTGGCATGTCAATTTTTCCTTTTTTCCTTCTAAAATTCTTTTCTTACAGTTACTGGTCTGTTACATTTTTCTCCCAGCTGTGTTCACCTTATCAGTGCATATATAATTATGCAATTTATTGTTATTGTATTCATGCCTACTTTTATACTTTGTTTGGCCTTCTTCCTCCTCGCCAATCAGTACATTTGCAGCATCCTCTAGGGTCACATGTCTTGTCTAGCGTAATCAAATATATTGAGTTAAAACATGTGAGGAACAGTTAGGGCTGGTTATTTGCATGAGGTCTAACCAAACCACTGATTTACACAACTGAGGGTTGATTCAATTAAATAAATGTCCTTACACTGCTAGCTTTTGGCCCTCTTGACACTGTTCACAAAAATAAATGTTCTGATAAAAGGTCCAGCTAAATTGAGGATTGTTCTGGGTGGGGTTTTGTTAAACAATGGCTAAACTTTGTTTAAATAGCTGGCCCTTAAAGTTCAATCTAGAGAAGTATTTGACTTAAATACCATTCATATAAAAGCTAAAACATGTTTCACACCTGTTTTGTTAGACCTGGTTGAAAATTGGTTTCCTCAAAGATGTTGCTTACAGTTGTGTTTGGCAACTTAAAATTTAGTGAAATGAAATTAAAATCTATTTATTACTTGAACCCATTGTAAAATTCAATTTGTTCATTTTCTGGAGCTAGATTTCTTTCAGGTGAAAGTAAACCTGGTTTAACTAAACATGCTTTAATGGTGTGAAGGTGGCATTCAACATGTGCATTGTGCATACCTCAGAGACAAGAAACATCATCAAAAACTTTTGACTGAGAACTCCCAATGACTTGTCTTTTCTGCAGTATTCATTATCTTTATAAAAAAATGACAAAAAAATGACAAATAAATGACAATGCATGTTAGCAAGAATTGATGTTTGAAATATTGATCTCAAATAAGTTTTCAATTACTATGGAGTCCTACTGTTGCTGATGTTAAAAATTTGAAATGTGGTAACTTTTAATCCAAATCTGTGTTGGGATAAATTAAAATGAAGCCTATAAAGGAATGATAACAGGGTATAAACTAACAACTGAGAAACCAACAATTACATCTGGGATATTAAAAAAGATCAAAAGAATCATACAAACCTCTAAATTTCAGATTTTTACCAGCTTTTTCTTCTGCTGTACTGTCTTTCACAGTGGCAGGTGGTGGCATGAGGTTGTTGTTCATTTGGGACACATGAGGTTTTAAAGCTTGAACAAGGGACACAAGACTAGAATTCTTTGGGAGGATTAAAGGTAACTGGCTGGACAATGCTGATGTAACTGGAACTTTACTCTAAGAAAACAAATTAAAAAATGTTTTAGATTCACTGGATACATAATGTAGACAGAAAAGTAGAAAACTGATGTTTCTCTTGACCCTGTCAGGAATTGCCTGTTCCAAGATTTCTTCTCTTTAGTTTGTGAACAGGAAATTTTGTAGCACTCAATAATGAGTTGCTCAGGCATGCAAGGGGATGCTGTACAATGTAAATGCAAGATTAAACCTTTTTGCCAAGTTCAAAATACTTCTCACAATCAATTTGACAAAACTTGTCATCTGCAGCAGGCAATCCTAGTTGCAGATCCCAAATTTTACTAGTGTAGCAAAAAAAGAGATAATTTTGCATTTCATTTATCTTGATTACCTTTTCCTTTTTAGTGTCTTTTGATTTTAGATGTTCCTTTCCTGGAAATGAGGGCTTTAATTTCAGCCCTTTTGATATGGCATAGTGCTGTTTTAAACAAGATAAGAAAAAAAAAAGAATGAGTAAAAATTACAAGACTGAAAACATGCTTGCTTCTTGTACATCTCAAAAATCTCATTACAGTTTATTGAAAAAAGATGATTAGGACTCAACCTATTGTGAATATAGCAAAGTTTAAAATGTTTTGAATTGCTAAAATAGTGATCAGAAAATTCACTGATCACTTTGCTCAATTTTCTAAATTTTGACAACCAAAGAAATTTTTGATTCAGACAAGAACTTCTGTTACTTTTCTGTTTTCTCTTGCTACTATGTTTCTCATGAAAAACTTTTGTGTTACCTCAGTTTAGTTCAGAAGAACTTGAATTAAGTACATACTAGAATGGTAGAATTCTGGTTTGAATAAGTGTATTGATAGCAAAATAAATCTCATATAAAATGAATTGGTATATACAGTGCATTTACACTGCAGCCTTCTTTGGCATCACTTAATGCTGTCAACATCTCAATTTTGGAAATCTCAAATACTCCAAAAAAAAAAAACCATCAGAATGTAAGCAACGAAAACATGTATATTGGTGTGCACATGTATGTGTCAGAAGTTCCTTTAATTTTTACCTTAAGCTTTATTAGAGTAGAGGGAAGTCTTGATTTTCCATGCCAGACATATCTGTTCTTTGCATATCGGCTAATAACTTCTACACTTTCTAAAACATTGACAATGTCATAGATTCGCCTCCTTTCCACACCTGTGAAATAAATATAGGGAAGAAATTAAAAGTTCATTCTGCTCTAGCTTTAGGATTTTCTTTTTTTTAATAGATAGTTGCACTACCTCCTAATTAATTTTTCTAGCTGAGAATCTCTCAGTGAAAAAATACCTTTACTGGAAAAACATGAAGATTGGAATTGAACAGAGTTTATTTTGCTTAGGGGTTTAATTAAATAAGGTATTATGTTAAGAATCCTTCCTTAGTCTAAACATAATTCTCTATAAATTCAGGTAATGGCAGAGACCAGCATTGAGAATAATTATGTAAGGTGTAGACTACTTCTGCCTCTAGTTTAAAATTTGGAGAGATTTTGTTTTTCATGAAAAGTTAACTATGTCTACTGTGGCTACACCAACACAAACCAACACAAGGCGATGCTCAACCAAATTTCCAGCTACGTCCTGGTTTCCTCTAACTGTACAACTTAAATTGTTATGTATCTCCAGAATAAACATATTTTTCTTACTAAGGTCCTTTGCCACATCATCAAGGCCAATCTCAATAAACTCGTTAGCTTTTGGGTATTCTGGATATTTGGACAAAAACCTGTTGAGAAAAGGACAACGTCGATTATGTTTTACCACCAAAGAGAACAAAAATAAAAAAATTATGCAATCACACTCAACGTGTTTGAGAAGTAATTATACACCTGTGTAAAAACAACTATTTCAACCAAAAAAGTATACAGATTTTAAGATAACAGACATGACATCCATGGACTAACTTTGCCATTCTACGAAACGTGACTTCAGTTTCTACTTAAGAGAGTTGGTAACGCCATCTCGTCGTTAGGGAGGTAAGATAATATAATCCTTCCTATATTTTAGGGAGAGGCAAGAAATAGCTGTCGTGTTCTTACTTTATCGAAGTAAAAATAATCGATTAATATTATTATCGCAATCAAACGAAGGACAGTCGCCTTTTGGCGCATAATCAACCTTGCTTCACCTTTCATTACGAATTCAAACATTGCCACGTTTAACCAAATTTGGCGCTAAACGGTCGATCATGATACAACGCGCCCATTTGAGAATTTAACTTACTTCTGACACAGAAGTCCCAGCGACTTGTCTTTCCGGCTGATGGTTATCTTGTTTTCTCCATATACAACATGAGAAGATTCATCACTCAAATCCCGCTCACTTCTAAGTGCATCAGACTGTCCTGAGTTTGAAATTAGCACACTCGCCGCTGAGTGGAGCGTCTCAAAGGTGTTAAAACTTTCACCTGGAAATAATTCTCTCTTCCTGGTTTCCCGATCGCGGATTGCTGGACTAGCAGCACTGACGAGCATTTTAAGGTTAGCAGTCGGAGTTAAGGGATCGTCTCCACATTGATTTGACGAGTTTTTGCCTGCTTCGGCAACCTTTGGTGGTGTGACTGGCGGCCCTCGGTTCCAGATACTATTCAGCTGATTTGAAGTTTGAATTTTACAATCTTCGGTGTTGGGAGCTAGCATTAGTTTCTTCGCCTCCATCGATAAATCGACAGTAGTTATATTAGTTCCTTCACAGTTTGTGGCTATAGAGGAAAGCTCTGCCAGCGAGGGATATCGACGTAAAGGAATCGAATGCGATGAACTAACACAAACACTTTCAGTCTCATCATTGTCGCTCGCTATATAATCTGTGTTTGAATGATCGCCTACATCCGAAGCGACGAAAGTCTGCGTAACTGTTTTAGATTCCATAATATTCCTGAAATAGGTCGAATCGAAAGAAAATCATTTGAAAAGTCCTAGCAACGAATGAGACGTAGTTTGAGTATACAAAACTATTTACACATTATTATATGCTAATGACAGAGATTCAGTTTAGCGCGTCCACTAGCTCTTGATCATACTAAAAGGTTGTCTCAGATTTTCGTACGATTTCATTTCTAGTGTGGAAAAGATAAGCTAATCACAAGATACTTCTGAAAAAAATCCAACAAGAGTTAGATCAGGAAAGGATGATACGCCTGTGTTGAGGAAAATGTAGCAAATTGAAGTGCTTATTAGCTACAAATTTCAAGAGGCGCGAGGCGCTACGCTCGGAGTAGATGATCACGTTACTACAGTGTGTAACTTACTACTTGATTTAAGAATCCGTCAGTTTTTCCTTGGGAACAAGACACTGCAGCGTTGTTGAAGGCTCATATGGACCAATTTCACTTAAGGAGCTGCGAGAAGCTAAACTAACTGAAGTATCACCTCTCCTTTCTCCCCTGGCGCAACGAAACCGCGTTATAAAGCGGTTGTGAATTTTTGGCGCGTTCAATTTTACGCGGGGATTCGGCTCGTCACTTAACCTCCGTTGTTATCCAATGAAATTCTCTTATTATCCTCATGTGATTAAGGCTGACAGACTGGCCAGGTACCTGAGCTAGAACTCAGTTTTTTCGGCAAGTAACGGTCAAGCTCGGTTACTAAGCATGCACGCTTTGCGCGCTCAATTAAGATGGCGGCAGCTAGAGGAGGTAAAGATTTAAATTAGTGTTATTGTCATGTTGGAGCGCCATGATTTAATGCTTTTACTCACTTCTATAGGAACATGGAGGCCGTACAAGGAACTTCTTGCGACGGTAGAACGAGCTGCTTTGTACAAGAAAACTCCAGAAGTTTTTCATGAACTAGAGGTTGCATTGGATAAATTCAATCCAGATTTTATCACTTTGCTTAAAAATCCGGTACGTCAAATTACTGATCATGATTCTTTTCTTTCAGATAGCGTTACAATGATGTAATGTGCTCCATAATAATCTGAAAATTTGATTTTTTAATTGTTGTTGGGTTTTTTTTCCAGCTCTTCGTTTTCCGGTCTGATCTGATCTTCGTTCGAATTTAAGTCAGATCATCACACTTACGACTGTACTGTGTACAAAAAGTTCAGAAAGCTTCAAACAAAAGGATAGAAACTAGATATGAGAGGTATCAACCGTATCTGAAGATCTCAGAAGTTAGGCATGACATCTGCTCACCGCAAAGATATGCGTCAGTCAATTCGAAGCTTCCACATATCCCCTTCCCCCGAGGGAGCATGTGGACTTTTAAAGATTGGTTCACCCAAAGTGCCCATGGGCTTCTCAGGGCAGGAATGTTGAAGCTTCAAATTGATTGGCACATTACTACCTAGAATCCTGCTGAGATGCACTGTAAATCTTATAAGTATCTGATTTGTAACACTTGACCACCTGTCTTGGAAACTTTATAATGTTTCTGAAATTGTGGTATCCCTTGACTCAACTTACTCTTATTCTCTCTGAGTTCTTAGAGTGGTAAGTGGAGGATGTAAAATTGAAATTTGAGGGAGAATCTGTAAATACTGTTACAGTAAGTCCTCCTCCCCCCTCCCCTCAAAAAGACAAACAAACATATGAACAAACAAACAAAACCAAAAAATTGAAACTGATTAAGCCCAATTTAAAAATTTACTCTACTTATTTCTAGTGTTTCATATCAAAAGGAGTTACCATTTCTTTCTTTTAACTTGTAGGCAAAAAATACAGACCACCGAGAGCAATTGAAGAGAGCCCCCACTAATGGTCTTCAACTTGCTGGCTTTACAGAGAAACAGAAGCTTCCTGAGCAGTTTGTCAAGGAGGCCCTCATTCTTAGTGACAGTCTTGAACTGAATGAGTTTGTGTGTGTTGAGTTACTTCTTGCTGGTGAACAGCAGCAACCCAACTTTCCTGGCCTAACCAGAGGTTTGGTGGCAGTGCTCTTGTACCATGATGGGAGGAGATGTTTAATTAGTGCCTTAAGAACATTGATACAGTCTAGAGAGGGAATAACATGGACGTTGGGCCTCTATGAAGAGATGACACAGTTAGTAACGACATTCACTGATGAACTTTTGAAAGAAGGTAATGGGTGTTTTTATAGAAATGGGCGAAATATGTGTCATATTAAGTTCAACAACTGTTTGTGGTACTGCTTACTGAAAAACATTTTTAAGAGAGGGAAGGAAATGAAGTAAGCTAGATTACGAGGTTGCTACTTATTTCTACTTATATATCTTTATTTAATAACTTCTGTTAGGCTGTCACTTTTTTCAACAAAAGTCAAACTATACCTACATTTTGATTTGTTTCTTATTTATAATCTTTTGGAGGACAGACTCATAGATCACATTGCAGTCACAAAATTTTGTTTCTTTATCACATGTAGGTAAAACAAATAGACTATGTTGCCATATGTCTGTTCAGTAACACATCACAGGAGACATGGGTATGTGGTGAGAACATTAGCAGGACGCACTAGGCTGTGGTTTGTGAGCTGTTTTGTTTTAACCACATTTTGGTGTGATTTGTGAACCCTTACTGAACAGATGCATGGTGACATGGAATCTATTTTTTAACCCTTTACACCTTAACATCAGAATTCATATTCTCCATATTGTTTTCTGTACATCTACTAAGGTGATGACTAGGAGAATTTGACTGACGATCAAGAGTTTCTTTAGTTGGTGATCATTTCCTATATTCTCATGACATGAATGTGTGATTCAGTGGTGATATTTTAAGGAGAAATTAGATGCTAGTCACTCCTAGGGGTTAAAGGGTTAAAAGACACATGACATCATGGAATCTACAGTAATTGTTAACAAGACACGTGGCAACAGGAATCTTGATGTTCAGTGTACTGTGCTTGCTTGTTATTTCAGGATTGGTTAGAACAATTCTTCACCAACTTGAGCATCTTGACGTTCAAAATGAACTTGACAAGTTGGAGAGAGGACAAGCCATAGGTGATGAACGTCACAAACAACAACTTATTGACTTTATCACAGATCAAAGACAACTCTTGGCTGAATGTCTCTTTTGCTTTGCTTGCCAATTACCGCTACCAAAAAGTGACTGCCTACAACTGTTGTCTTTTCTCAAGAAATGTCCCTCTACAGATGCGGATGGCTCACTTGACAGTGTCACTCTAACTCTGTTGATGGCCATGTTGTACTGTTTAAATGTTGATCCTCTGGATGAAGCAGCAGACATGCAAGGGTCTTTTCAAGGTTTGATCATGTATTATGTCTTGTAACACAAGCTTTATGAAGCTAAATGTACATCATGATATTTTGAATCATTTGTGTCTCTAAGGAGCATGGGCTTTAATTATTAATTATTACTAGAATGAAAACCAGTAATATTAATTTGTAAGGTAAAAGACAGGAAAGGAAGATGAATATTGTTTTGGATTGGAACTAATGAACTTGAAAAACTTAAGCAGAATTTTACTCTTGATGCATAAATTATTGTTTGGCTCTGTCAAGTTTATTTTAGGTGTTGTTATGGATTAGTCATGGGTTTTGTTTTTCTTCTAATGTCATGAGAAAAGAAAAGTTTTCTCAAGTTCATTATCAACACTGAAAAAAGATAAAACTGTCTGTTTCTATTTGTCTCTTAACTGAAACTCTCCGCTAAGGTGTCAGTTTGATTAATATTGTAGTTTTTTTTGTTTAACTAAGATGGTTTTCTTTTGAATCATAATTGATTTCCATATATTGCAAATTTGTTTTGTGAAATTGGGCCCTGAGGGTGGAATGATTATGCTAAGGATATACATTTAACCTTTTAATTCCCAAGATTCACTTAATAATTCTCACTACATACTACTAATCTTTTCCTTGTAAAATAAACATGAGGATATGGTCATAGACCAAAATAACACCTTCTAACTGATAAGATTGTCTTCTCTCATTACCTGTTTATGAGATAACTGATTGGAATGGCAAGGAGAAGTTGCATTTGAGTCACTTCTGGGAGTCAGGTGTAAGAGTGAAATGCAACATTTTCTGGTCATGGTAGGAGTCTATATTGTATGTTCTTTTCTCTTTTTTTTT
>NC_142671.1:8269317-8319317 GCF_964200805.1 Pocillopora damicornis
ATTTTGCCTCTTTGTTTCTGGCTTTTTTCACTAACCTCCACCATGTCTTGGTTGGTAAATGTTCAGGCTATTTGACTTTGGACATGGTCTATAATACATCAGGGTTGTAGATAAGAGCCGGCAGCTGGTGAAAGATGCCAGCTTCTCTGCAAGCTTTTTCCAGCTACTACCTTCGAGAACTCGTACAGAGATGATGTTTTTCTAGTCTAAACTTGGGCTCAATGAAAATATTAATTGGCTCTGCCTATCTTTTCTGAAAACATAAAAAGACTTCTGGATCAAGGTTAGTTCAAAAACGTTCTGATGGGGACTTTCTTTTGGACAAATCTTGCTGCTGTGGCAGGAAAGTACAAAGGTGACATTTTGTCTGCCATATTGGATTTCGAGATGTGAATACTGTTTACCTTTAAAAAAGCCTCCGGCTACTTAAAACCTTAAAGAAAACCCTGAATACATACATGTAGCTTTGGGTATGAATTTAATTATTTGTGTGATCTTATTTTTTTGTAAATAACTTTTCAACTTAGCTACCACACTGAACTTGTGTGCACAATTTCTTTAGCATGTTTTAAGTAATTTTCTTCTCCAATGTCCACAGATTGGAGAACTTTATGAGAATGATTCACTTGGTCTTGAACTGGCTGTAGATTTCTGGTGTCCTTTGGATGCAAGCTCTTTCACACCATTTTCACCTTACGACTCATCAAGAATTTCACCAAGCTTCAGACCTCATGCATCACAGAAGCAAGTAGGGGAATGATAAATTTCATTTATTTGTTGGAACTTGTACATGTACATAACATATTAAGTAACTTTGATCTTCTCATGGAGAAACTTCTCAAGGAGAAACTTCTCAAGGAGAAACTTCTCAAGGAGAAGCTAGAACTCAGATTTATGTGGTAAATTTTCCTATACAGGACAGGCTGCAATTGTGAGCTTTGTTTTCCTCTATAAGTTAAGATTTCCTTTTGTTAGCAGAATTTTCTCTCTTTACTTTCTCATTTGGCAAAACTTTTGACAAAGCAAATGTTAGTTCCTGTGACCTTCCCTTTACCTAATGTTTGCCTCAAATGAATTGAATTTTTAACACTTCCATTCAGCAACCCAGGGTTCCATTTACTTTGCCACCTGTATGTCTTTTTATCACTTTAGATTTGTTTTCCAAATCAATATAGGAAAGCATGATCTATTCTTGTACAAGAAATCTTCAATTGCTCCAGAAAAACCATAACCAAATATTCCATGTATAAGTAGTCAACATAAATTCCTTTTTATGAACTTAATTTCAATATTTTCCTCTCCTTTTTCAGGTGAGCCTCTACAAGTTTGTGCGGCTGGCTGGAGATTTATTGCCTGCTCCACTTTTTGTCCCATACATTGAAATGCTGTGTGGTCTCTCAAACAGCCCTCAGGCTGCTCATCACTGCTTCAACTTGCTCAAATCCACAGCAAATGGTCCTCTGTCTTGGGATCACTTCTTTGCTTCTGTTAAACAGTATTACATGGATCTAAGACAGGATGGTGCAAACACAGGTGATACTTTGATATCTGATTATTTTTTCCCTGTCTCTTTTCATCAGTACAGAGCCAACACAGGTATTCACTTCACCATTGAAGGATTTTTGTTTGTTTTATGATCAAACCAAATCTTGGTTGAAAAAAAATCCCTGCTTTTTTGATGGTGATCTCCTGATAAAGTTAATGGCTATAGACTTGTACAGTAGTTGTTATTGGATGATGTGCATATTTTTGGTTCACAATGCAATGTACATAATATGTAAGCTTAAAAGCCATCTCCAATTCATAGCATATTTCTTTTTTATTTCCCTGTTTCTTGCAGAGTCTTTTTTATAATTCTTTTAATAATTTTTTTTATTGTGCCAATGTCTCTTAGTGATGATGTATGGTGGCTTGCAACGAGAAACAGGTCAGGTTCACAGACCACGCCCAACAAACCGTAACATAACACCTGAGGAATTGGAAGGGCTGGAGGCAGTGTTAAAACTTACAGAGAGAATTGCTGATCAGGTGATTTTGAAGAAATAGATTGTTAGTACTTGTCAAAAGTCTGGTCACTTTTTATACTACATGTATTGTCAGTTCTCTTATTGAAATCTAAAAGCAGAATCAAGAAATCTGTCAAATGCCATACTGGAATTAATTTTTATCTCTGAAGATATCACACACATTCTTCAAGAAATGTGCAGGGTGATTTGCAATAGAAAAATCAAAATTGATCTACAGTTCATTGAAATGTTAGAAAACTTTTCGAGCTTTTTAATCAGATGCAATTACCATGTTTTTAGGATGAAATAGCCCGCCTTACAATGTGTGAAAGTCAAGCGTGGCTTCCCATTGCATCCCTGTTTGGCCTACTTGGTTGCCCTGTACCTCTCAGGCTAAAGGCACAGATTCTTTCAACACTTGCTGCATTTGCAAAGTCTCCTGAAATTGCTTCCTCTTTGTGGCATACCCTAGAATCATCACAGGTAGGGCTAGGCATTATGCATCTTTATGCATGTAAGTTGGTGAAATGTCTACAATAATTGCAAGTTAAATGAGGTTTAAAAATTGTACATAGAGCTATTGGAAAACAATCTTCAATGATAACTTGGCCTCTGTCTGTAGAAATACATTATAATTGATGCACAACCTCTCAGTTGTCAAGAAGTGTAGAGAAGGATCTGATGTGGAAGTGCACATGTCAATAGCCTTGCTTGTTAGCAATCAAAATCTACAAAATCTGAAGGTGTGAGATTTGATTCTGCATGGTTGGCTCAGATTTTTCTTTATTCCAAACTTAAGTCAAAATGAGTAACAACTCTCTCAGACTATTCATCATTTGAACCAAATAATGTTACTACTTGTATGTTTCTCATTCCATCTGTTATTAAAAGAATATCAAAATAATTTCAACACTTTCTTTACCTTAGATATTACAGACAGTTCAAACAGCTGGCCAAACTGCACAGCAAGGTGGAATACAGGTTAGTAGTTACTACATGTAGATGTACCATTATACATTGTAGATATTTGTTATGACAGTGGGATATTTCTGAATACAATGTTTTATTATTTCCTAGCCTGCACTGTAGGTCTATGACTTGCTACAGTAACTTCTACAAGAAGTTGGTTGTCAAATTTTTGCATTGTTTGACAATAATATATTTTTGTATCTTTCTGCCATGACAAGCAAACTTTGTAATACAGTTATAGGATATGATAAGGTAATTTGGTATTATCAATTGAGTTGAGAACATAAATTGACCACCATAAATAGTTAGCTTTTTAACTCTTTCAGAGGCCAATTTACACTATCAACTCAGTTGATAATTTAAAATTACCCTGTTATACCCTCCCACTGACACAGCACCACAGTTTCTTTAGAAACTCACTCCCTTTATAGAATATGATGTTTGTTACTGATGATACTGTAAAATTCTTTGGATTTTTCAGGTGGAATTGAATGAGCTTGAAGCACGCAGTGAGACCTACCCTGAGACTAGAGCATTCCTGAAGCTGCTGACAAATCTTACAGATATTCCACTACCAGCAAACTTGGGAGCAGGCTACAGAGTGCCTGGGTTTGAACCATACCTGGCGTTCCTACGGGATGAGGTGTTTCTTAAGTTCAATTCACGAGGATACCAAGATCCCCATGAAAAGGTGACTATGCATTTTGTTTGAAGTTAATTATAATTTTCACTGTCTGGTGTCTGTCTTTTCAAAAAATGCAATTAAATTCAAATCTCCAGAACAGATACATGTATCACAGAGTGAGACAACTGTGGAACCATCACTTGGCTTCACAAAAGTGGGCTTCAATGCAAATTACATAGTTTTTTTGACTGCTGCTCGTACTTCTTTTGCGAAAAAATATTGTTTCCCTTTTGAAGATGACCAGAACATTCTAATTCTTGCAGAGTTCTTTAAATTCCTAGCAATCAGCATAATTACTTGACATATAGGAAAGTTGGTTAAAAATTATCAGCAGAAAATGTTAACAGAAACACCTTTTGTGTGAATTTTCTATTTGACTCCAAGGATAAGTTCTGTTTGAACACTTGTCAGTGTTACTTTTGTCTATACCCCTTGACTCTTAGGATCTCATTGAAATTCTCCCTCTATTCACAATTATAATTTCCTCTTGAGTATAGTGCAGAGAATTTGATGTAATATAAGGATGACATTTTTCATTTAACCCTTTAACTCCCAGATCAAATTTATAATTCTCCTTACTGTCAATCATACAATTCTTACAATTTTAGCTCAGAGAACTTAGCATTGGATCAAATAATTATTCCCAAATTTATATTTTTCTTTATTCATATCTCTTTTCTGGTTGATAGTGTATTGATATTGTAAGGAGAAATTCTGTCTTGGTCATTAAAGGGTTAATGGAAGACCAGATTGTTTGGTACTGCATCTACATTGTTGGGAGAAATAACACATTCATTGTTTCTGAGAGTTGCCAGAGTTACAATTTCCTCACTGTCGCAGTTGTGTTTTACTGCTGAGAACTTTTCCAGAAGTATCCCTTAGCCCTTATGATACCATTTGTGTTGACAGTGGAAAGTTGCCAGTGCTGTTCTACAGATCCTCTTCAAGTTACTGGAAAGTTACAGTCCAAAACCAAATGATTTTGTGGACCAGTATGTTGAAATTCAGGGAGGAGAGCAGATGAAAGTTCCTAAACCTCCTGGATTCATTCTAATGACATACATGTTAAATTACACACAAATGTTAAAAATGGTGAGTTTTTTTTGTGTTTTATAATGTATTGAGATAAAATTTTACCCTGCTGTATTTATTAGAATTTATGTTTCTGCTATCAGGGGAACTGTATTATTTGCAAACTTTATGAATAATGCATTCACCTGGTTATACTTATATCAAAATAGTATATTCAGCTATCTCTTATAATTTGCAATTCAGAGTTTGTGTGTGTGTTTTTTTTTTGTAACATTCCATACTATGTGCTCCACCTTGGTATATGATACAGCTGTAAGACAGGCAGCTTACAGAGTTGTTCCAAATCCAGACTTCCATGTAGGAAACCAAGCCGCTCCTAAATTTAAATGATTTTCAAAGGTGGAAATTAGGGTTTAAGTATGGCACATGTGAACTCTGTGAAGTCAATAACACAGTACTACTTTATTTGCTCTGGGGTTAAATACTTTGTCCTTATATTTGCATGTATAATGACTCAAGAGAACTTAAGAGACAAACAGTACTTCATCATCATGTTCCTATGATAAATACTGTGTTTGATTTCCTTCTGTCAGTTGCTGAATGTTATTGATGGTGCTTCATCTTCACTTGAATATCTTTCCATTACATCAGGTATGTAGGTGTACAAAATATTCAGTAGATGATTTCATGTTGAAACCAAGTAAGCTGCATGAACATAAGAAGTGAAGGGCAGTTTGGCCCTTGATAATATACATGAAAAAAAATTTGCGCATCTGATTGGCTGAAAATGGGTGCATTTTCCATGTAACACAAGTGCAAATTACAAGTAGGGCGTGTTGCCAAAGTTTTGTCTGTCTTGATTTTCTGTGATGTGTTTTTCATGTAAATCATGAAAAAGTAACAAGTTGATTTCTCATGCAATTTGGTGTAAATAAGTACCTGTATTTTTTCTCAGACTACAAATTGCACTTGCCGTACGGGCTCACACAGTTTTGTTGTCTTTGAAAAATTCACTCGGGCCTTCTTATTAACACCAAATTGCACTTGAAATAATGTTGTTACTGTACCTATACTTTTAATATTCTGGGCAAAGTGGTTTAAAACATAATCACCCTGTAACTATCCCAAGGCTACTTTGGTTTTTAGTTAGTTGAATTGCTTTTTATGGACAGAGGTTTACTGTTTACATTTTGTTTTCTTCAGTTTTGCTTGAATAAAACTTCTTCAAAAAAAATTTAACTTCCCTAACCCCTAAGACCGAAAAAGTCTCTTTCACACAAGAGAATTCACAGTTATGTTTACCTTACCACCAACTCCTGGTAGTTTATTGGTGTGCTGAGATATAAAGTTCAACTTAACATTAAACTCTTGAAACTGTTCAGAGGGAAGAGAACATCTGGAAAAAGCGGCATTGCTCTGCCTGAGAATGATTGAAATTTCCTTGGAAAAACAAGAGAAGTTTGTGGACTTGTATCGCAGCGTAGCACAACAGTCAACGGTGATGATTTCACCTTTAGAGGAATTGTTGCTTAGCGTTAATCCACAGACAGGCTCTCCCGACTACCTGCTTAAAATCATGAAGTGAGTGCTGATTTGAGTACAATGATTTTCCTCTTTATGACTGGAGAATTGTTAGTAATTAATAGAGATACAGCATTAGTGGCGGGGAATGCAAACAAGGTTCCCACTTTGCTACTTTTTTTTCTTTTCTTTTGACTGGTTTCAGAACTTAAATTTACGGGAACTTCACAAAGCATTATGTCTTTTTTTCTTTAAACAAGATCTTTTGTGGCTGTAATTGCATGGTTGTAAATTGAAAGCTTTCAGAACTTGTCTCTTAAATTGTATGTAACTCTTTTTTTTATTACCACAAAGAAACATACCCTACAGGAATGGAATGGAGATATAGCGATAGGTTGATACATACGCACTATGATAACGGAAGCTCCCTGTATGGGGAAAAAGCGCTCGCACAGAGCAACTGGAAATTAACGGAAAACTCATATAATTCTTCCCAAAGGGATCATGAACTGTATGTGCAATGTAGTTGATGTTGAGACTCACAAAAATGTCCAGGCGCTCTGACACAAAGGACACTTTGACCAAGCTTCTCTCATTTTAGATGCTTTTGTCATTTTATGATGAAAAAAAAAAATATATATATATAACAATAATATATATCATCGATAAGGCTGTCATAGCTGATGTAACTTTTTGTGGTTACTGCAGGTTTGTTTCTCATCTTCACACTGGAGCTGAACTCAGCCTATCTGTTGTTAAGATTTTGTGTTTGGTCTGCCAGTCAATAACCGTTCAGAGACACTTGGTGAATCTCCTGACTGCTAATCAGGTACGGCAAACTAAGTTTGCCCAAAATCACAAAGAAACTCTAACAGTCATATGACCCCAACAGCCCTGCTCATGTAAAAACTGAAAACTGTAGAAATCCAGACGGATGAACTTGCTTGTGAATTCCTACGGGAGAGACCATGTAATCTCACACTCCTTTGGCTCAATTTTACTTTTTAATGTCCAATGATGGAAACAAAAACTATTTTCTTGACAAGCATTCGGTGGAAGACTTAACATTTCAGCCTTTTGCTCAAATTCAGGGTTTTTGAAAAACCGTGAGTTTAATTTGGGTTTCATTGTTTTCTGCTTTGTTGTCTTCTAGGCTGCCGCTCAGAAAATACTCATTGGATTTGTTGATCAGCTAGATATCAATGAACCTGAAGAAAATCTTGGCAAAGATGAGCAAGAACTAAGAAATGGTTAGAGTTCATTCTGTCAAATTAACTATTTCTCTCTCATTTTAAAAGAACGCAATTAAAACAGTTGTTTTATTTGGCTCCCAGACGGAGCTTTCAAGGTCGACAGGCCATAGGTTTTTGAACCCCTGTAAGAGTTTTCATCACAAAAATGTGGGGAATTTATTCCCTTTGCCTTGATACCGCAGTGCACAATTTTTAGGTGTAATTGTTACAAATGGTTCATTTTAGTGTTGCGACAGCTAAATTTTAAATTTACTCAAATCTCCAAATTCTTCGTCAGCCGAGAGAGCCAATGCTGAAAACAACTTGTTATGACTTCGCTATCGTCAGCTAATGCTCCTCTCTAGCTAGACGTATACTATTACAATTTGGTTTCTATGGAAATCTCCAAAACCAAGCAGTTATGTTTGTTGTCCTTTCATTCTTTTGTAGAATTCTTAGATGAGAACTCGTTTGGATTGTCACAAATTCGCAACGCTGTGAGGCAAAATATTCTGAGATTAGTTCTTTATTCTCTTCAACACCCTTCGCCCAATCTGGCTCATTTTTTGATGGGCTATGAGCTCAGAAAACCTGTGTCCAAGACCAATCTTCAGGATCCTGGTAAGTTCAAATCTAGAGCGCCATAAGGGTTGAAAATTGATTGAGCCTGGTAAGGCTTCGAAAACTAATTCACGGTGAGATCTGGAAGGCTGGTGACTAGCAAGGATCAATTCGTCACTCATCATCCACTGGTAAAAATTCTATGTATTTCATATGTTTTTTTTCGGTACAGGTGTTCTTGGTGCTTCAAAGACTTGTCTCCACGCAGTACTAGACATTCTGAACAGAGAGGTGGATACACATCGTGGCCCTTCGTGTGTTACAGACGCTCCAAAATTCACCGAGCTCGCATATCAGCTTGTTTACAATCTATGTGCCAATAAGGATACTGCAATCCCGACTCTGCGCTATCTGAGAACAAGCCATGATTTCCTGTACCAGCACCTTCAACACTTACCTTTTAGGAATCTTGCAAATATGAACATGGGCGAAGGACAGCCTCCTGTTCCAATGCTTACCATCGTCAATCAGCAGTCCTGGCTTCTGAAGACTGCTGCCATCGAGCTGAGGATGACAGCTCAAGGCCGACAAAGATCACATACCCAGAGGCTCCTGACGCTCTTGATGGGAGAGCCATCAGCTCAGACGTTGATGGGTATGACGCACTTCCCAGAGGTAGTTCCAAGGAGGTTGGAGGATGATTTTACCGCAGCTGACACCAGCCATGGAGGGTATCCTGGTATGGGACAGACGCAGACTAGGCGGAAGCTTCTAGCCATTCTTGAGTCTGTAGAGTTCTGTCAGGATGTGCCTCCACTCTTACAGTTGAATTATTTTGATATGGCTGTCACTGAGGAGGCCATTGCTTCCTGTGAACGGAAGGCGGAGGATGGTGGTGTGACGCTCTGTAATATTCCCGTTCTTCATAAACTACTAATGAGTGAGATAATTGGGGCTCAGGGCACTGCTACAGCTGGACAGAGAAACTTCTTGTTGCAGGTCAGTGTTGTCCTTTCAAAGGTTTTTACTTTCCTCACACTCAGCTTTATGCTTTGGAAACTTGGTACAGAGTACTTTTCAGTTTATTCTTTTATGTTCAATATATTTAACTTGGTAGCTTTCTCCGTTTTCTCTTTGAGGATTTTCGTCTCTGCTCACGTTATAGTAACGTCAATTACGGCGCTTGACGTGTTTACGAACCCGCTTTGGTTAGTTCTTCTGTTGTACGTCTTTTTCTTTTCTTCTTTTTTTTTTTCGATTGTACTAACTGTAGCTGTGTTTGTCTTAAAAAAAGGAAGTTAAAGACATTCTTCATAATGTCGTGCTGCGGAACAAGGTACGAGAGAGTTTGCACATCAAGAAGGAAGCATTTGAAGCTTGGAGACGGGTTGTAGAAGTGACTCTGGCCTCGTGTTCTGTTGATATCTTACCAAGAGATACAAGGCAGACTATTATATCTGAAGTACTACAGGATTTACTCTCTAAGGTATGTACTCCTCTTACGGATAAAAGGAGGGGCACCTATTGTTTATGGAAGGAGAGCGCTTAATTTGGAGGGGGGGGGGGTGCTTATTAAGTTAGCGCAGCAATAGGATAAAATTGAAAGAAAAGATAACGCACCCACAGGAACTCTATAAGCACATGGACACAGATTAAAATAACTGGAACGGAAAAGAAACTATTCTCCTTTAGTGTTTACACCTTAGTGGAAGCTTAAAATGTTCTTAACAAAGTGGCTATAGAGACAGGTTTCCGTGTATTCCTACTGTGTAGGAAAGTGAGGAAGGAGGGGGGCGCTTTTTCGAGAGGGGTGCTTGTTTGACATTATGGCTGAGTGTGTGGGCGCTTATTCGGGGGAGGGCGCTTATTCGAGGAAATACGGTATATTATTAACTGATTTGATTTTTAGACCAGATCTCAAGTTGTAAGAAAATATAAAGACATCCGCTGAAATACTTTTGTAAGGACTGAGAGATGATATACATGTCAGAGTCTATATTTTTTAGTAATTAATCATTATCTTTTAGCTAAATGTCTGTTTCTTAATCAGTACCTTATTGAAATGAATTTAAAACATTTTCATTGATTGACTCAGATTGCAGATGAGAATGCTCTGCCTGAACTGACATCACCTGTATCCGGGGTTATCTTAACTCTCCTTGCGCATTTACGTCAGTCTACCATTCCCACAGCCCCCTTATCCACATCCGGTGTTGACAGCACCGGAGCAGGCAGACCTGTTCATCCTCAAGCTGGGAGCTCTCTTCCCGTTGGTCCATCTGTAGCCATCTTAAAGGGTTTGATAGAGACCGTCTTGCGGTGTGGGGGAGGATTGCAGCGGGTCAGGGCAAACCTGTACGCTGCGCTGCTGTACTTCATGCAGACTGCGCCAGAGCCCGAATCAACTGAAGAAAGAGGTAATTTCGCGGGTCTCTCCTTATCTCAGCTGTCTAAAACTTTGAGGTTTACAAATAGCTAGCAGTTATTCGCCAAAGTGGAGGTAAATATTCATCACTGTCTCCGACACTGAGGTGAATAATTGTGTAAGTATATACCATGTCTGTCAGTGTAACAAAACATTGTCATACATTAAAACCTTTACGCAATTTGTCTCTTCAGTTGCGCGAAGATAAGTAGTGCTTGTTGATCATATCCGAGTTAGCCAATTAGGACATGACATGACTTTCCTAATGCTTACTGCTGATGGATGCAAGACATATCCAGCAGTGGTAACACTTTCTTTCAGCTTGAGCTGCTATTAGGATTGATTGTGAGGATTTTAATAAGCATTGTTAGTAGACCAGATAGGTGAATAGAGCTTTTCGTGCGCACTGAGTGGCTAGTTCGCACGTGATTAATTCACAATTATTCATTGAAGTAAAGGTAAATATCCACCACTTTCACCGACACTGAGGTGAATAATTTTTTAGCATAAAACACGCAGAAACCAAAGAAAACCAGGCAATTTCTATATATTTCTTTATTTTGATAAACCAAAAAGTGGTCCGAAATTAAATTGTCGACGCGCGATTTTGTCTCTTCAGCTGCTCGGAAATGAATGGTACTTGCTAATCACTTCCGAACCAGCCAATCAGTGCGTGCTAAAAGCACTATTCACCTGTGTGGTATATAATAACAGGTACTATTCACCCCTGAGCAGATAAAGAGACAAAATTGCGCGTCGTTATTAACAGAAATGAACTGTTTTGGTTTCTGTGTGGTATATACTAAAACAAATATTTACCTCACTGTCGGTGTAAGTTGTGGATATTTTCCTCTCCTTCGGTGAGTAATTGTTAACCCCTAAACCTCCATGATCTGATTGTTAATTCTCCCCTCTACCTGCTACACATGTTCTTGTAGTTTCGAGAATGTGGTGTTAGATCAAAACTTCTCCCGATAAGTTTGAGTATTCTCATGACCCATTTTCTGGATAATATAAGGATATTGTAGGTAGAAGTTACATGTTATCATTTCTGAGAGTCAAAGGGTTAAATATTCAAGCTCGACAGTAACATTGACTACTTGAGATAAGCGGGATGTTGGAGTGACGAGTCCACGATTTCCCTTTTTCATACTTTCAGAAGTTCGAGCGGTATTTTGGTTGTTCTTTACGCTTTGTTACACAATTGACACTAACAAATATTTGGCCATTGCAGGTGTCATGAAAAACGTATTATCTTTATATCCCGGCCAGCCATGGGACACCAGTATTCTACCAGTGTTGTCTAGTTATGGTGAACCATTCATGGACACAGTCTGTAGAGATTCTTGTGATGGACACGATGTTGGCCGGGTAAGTCATGACGCACAAATCGCGTTTTCGTCTTTAAAACTTGGGGGGAGTTAAGCTCAAGCGCTTTTTTAGACCCGCACTTAAGCGTCAATACTGGAAAGCCGTTTAAGCATTTTGAATTTATTGAGAACAGGATCACACAATTTTCAAACCTGTGTGATTGTGGTGAGGTCATATTTTATATCGTCTCATCCTTGCCCATCCGCTCAGTGATATGTGTTTTTAGTTTCCAACCAGAGCAACTGGCTTAAGTTATGATGGGCGTGTAATTACATCGGTTAAATAGCTAGCCAGGAAAGAAAATATTCTAGATGTTAGGTAGGATAAAATTTCTTGACTCTCTTCCATTCTTTTTACTGAGATGATCTCTTTTGTTATTGTTGGTGTCGTTTCAGATGTTAGCGTTTTCCCTTCTTGATGCAATAATTGCTGTTGACTGGCAACACCGTTGGTTGAATTACCTCAACCTCAAAGGCTACCTCAAGCACATGGTGGACGGCTTGGCTCACGAGGACCATATGCTGCAATCAATGTTGGACCCATCCCCAGAGCCCCTTAAGGTAATACTCCTACAGTGGATTCAGTTCAGTTTATAAATGAGCTCCTGGATGTCATTGTAGTGATAATGCTTATTGTCACTGGGATTCTGTCTCGGGGTGCAGTCGCTATCCATGTAACACTTCATACTGTTAGTATCCACTTAAACTCTCTCAGACAGTGAGGTCGACTTGTTTGATATTCTGCTGTGATTTTGTCGGTTTTCAACAACCGTGACCTGTTGATTCTCGATGTTCAAAACTGTGGAAGACCGAACAGTCACACTATAGTATCACAATCCATAAGGTTAAGTTAATGCGTGATCAGTCTTCCTTATCGCCTTTGGAGCTCAGCCAATTGAAATGTGACTTTCTGTATCAGAATTGACTGAATTTTGAGGCGCAATTATAATGAGCTATTTCTCATCACAATGAACGACCCCATGATACTAACTCTCTTGATATCATACCAGGCTTTGTATATCTATGAGTCCAAGATGGCCCTACTAACCCGAGTGGCACAGTCTACCGATGGTGCTAAGGTCCTTCTTCAAGCGGGGCTATTATCACGCCTGGCAGAATGCGCCTTTTTGGATCACAAACCTGAACATGACACCGCTCAAAGGCTAATGACCAGTGGCATTTACGCTCATGATCACGATACAAGCGCTGTCATCTACGACTCATTCGTGCCCACAGTGTTAGAGAGATATAGACAGTTATTGACCCCTGCTTTAAAAGTATCACTGGCAATGTTGACATCCCTGGGGTCACATAATCACAAAGAAGTAGCTTCTAAGGTAATGTAGAGATGTTGTGATTCAATTTTATCCTTGGTTCAAATGTTATTTTCCTTTGTTTCAAACTCATTATCATACATCAAAATACCCAAAAACAAAAGAAAAGAAAATTTGAACCAAGGATAACATTGAACCACAACAGAGAAATAAACATTTTAATTGGAAACTCGAAATGTTGAATAGGTAATTGATGGTTTATCGGTTCGTACCTGTGGTCTTTTCATGATTGCCACATCGCCATTTTTGTAATCATCATCTTAGACCAGACGCTTTTCACGTTCCAAACTTATCATCTACAAAGCGATTTTTTGAATAGTATCACCAAGAAATAGCTTGTTCACTTCTCTTCTAAGTGCATCAAGCATCTTGTAAGCCACATCCAGTCGATAAGCCTTACTCTGAAGAAAATTTCAAACTGTACAGTTGCTTCTTCACCATGAGACGGACTGCATGGCTGGTATGCATTATACACAAGATTATTTTTCGTCAAAGTTACAGCAGCTTGCATAAAATATTGTTTTTCATTTTTTGCCTCTTAAAGTGGAAGACGTGGTAGAGGTTGTCTGTCGTTTCATTTCCTGATGCAAAATTAAGCTGTTTATTTCCCTGCAGGTTTTACATTTTGTCGTGTCACATGTGGACGTATTTGTCAGCATTCTTCAAGACAGGCAGCCTTTCCAATCATCCGGGTCATTAAAGGAACTCTGTCTCGTCACGGGAATTGTGTGCAACATGGCACTCACTGAGGATGCCCTCATTGCCGACGACGACCTGGGTCAAGAGCAAATCCAACTTAGAGGACCCCTAGCTAGGATCGAACGTCTCATGATTGGTTTGTTGCCGAGATATTGTTCAAGCGATAGTTGGGAGAAGGTGAGTAATGTGCGTGAGAAAAAGAGAGATAGAGATGATTAGCTAACCTCACTCATTTATTTGAAGCAAGCGCAAGGAGTGCATTTTCAAACGCTCTTTGTTTATGTACAGTGCTGTAGTTCTTTTATTGTTGAATGAAAACTGATCATGATTCTCGCAATTGTTTTCGTTTTTAAGAACGGTCCTTGTTTTTCTTGTTTGTGCTTCTATCTGTTCACGGACTGTTCAACTTAAGGAGGCAGTAAGAGCCGTAACTTAAAGAGCCAGCTCTTAGGGGAATAGGTCTTCCTGTGGCGTTCTAAATCGTCAAATTTGCTATTAGAGAAGAGTCATGACTTGGATTTGTTGTCCTTGTCTTTATTTTAAGGAGAATTTCAATCTGTCTCACGACGTTTGCAGATCATCAAATCCGTAATGGAGAAAAACGGTGAGGAACCTGGCGCTAAGTACAGTTTGGTCGCCATGGAAACGACCGAAAAGTTGCAAAGAATCTGCTCAAATGTTATTGGTTACTGTAGAACGGTCATGGATTCATATGGTACGAATTTTACTTTTTGAATTGAATTTGATTTCTCTTGCGTGACGATGTATTTGGGAGTGTAACCTTACTGCTTTGTCAACTTTAGCCTACACTGTATTTTAGTCCTATCTGTGGAAGCTTTCTCTCCACTCGCGTGACGGACGGAGTCGACAAAAATTTACTGATTATTTGCTACTTGACACTGTTAGGCGCGCTTGCTTTCATCCAAACATCCAGTAGTACGTTGAGGAATTTATTGCACGATGTTTCCGTTTTCCGCGCAACTTTTTTCTTTTTATCTGACAGTATCCAAGGATTTAAGATCCATCTGTAATGTAGGGGTTGTAAACAAAGTGCGCTTTTTCTTCAGGTACGGTTCCCTCTCATTGTCATGCGCTGTTTTCACCAAGTTTGACGGACTCTTTAGCACGTGATTCTCGCCTCACTAGAGAAGGTATGGAGAGTAACAGCTTCATTTTACGCCCATGGCATATCTGGAATTCCATCTCAACAATAGTGATATAGAACGTATACCTCTTTCAAAAGATTTTTATTAATTTAGGAAGTTCTGTAGTCCCCTTTTTCAGCCGTCGTATAAGGGGAAGGGTGACGGTTGCGTGACCGACTCAGACAACGGCGTTGATGGAGACTCAATAATCGGTCGCTAGTTCAAACATCACGTTCTTTTTAACGCGAAAAAACCAACTTTAAGGGCATGTCATTAAGGTACTAACCAAACGTGGAGGAAAAATCACCGTTTGAGTTGATTTGCCTAGAGAAAGCAGATCAGGAACAGCTTGTGCATGTGGGATCTATGCTGGCGATCGGCTTTATTGTGCTATGCTTTGGCTAAGTTTTGCGCTGTGAAGAAATCGTCAAGTTTCATAACTGTGAGGAATTTCAGCTCATTAAAGAGAAACTAAAAGAGTTATTTTCAGTTAATTGTTTGGTTCTCTTGTGTTTGTTGTCTTCATCATTTGTATCTCTTACAGCCATTCGTTCTTCAACCGTGGTGTCTTTCCGCCTTCAAGTCAGCCTTGGTCTACCTGTGACTTTCATGAAGAAGTGTTGCGATCAAGTCTTTCAGACGGCTGAGTTGTTGTCACAGACGCGTGTGAAGCTGCAAAATGTGACCGAGTTGACGAGTGAAGAACTAAGAGAGGTTTGATTTCTGATTTCAATTATCGCTAGTGGTCAGAAAGAATAAGAATCTTTAGATGTTTTTGTTGATGTATGGGTAAAAATTGCAAATCGTTCCTGCTCCATGCCAGTTACGTAGCTCCAACAGTTTCTTTTCTAACTTTAAATGTGTTACCTGGTAGTGGTCACGTCTAATTCTTGTTTGACACGCGGTATTGCTTCCAACCTCAAAAATGTGCCAGAGTGAATAACTGAATAAGTGTTTTATGTTTCCAATCCCACAGTTAAACCAAGTTCAACACGGTGGAGCTGTTCAAGAGAGATTGTCAACACAGCAACGTCACCAACTGGCACAGAAATGTCTTACTCAAGTTGTACAGTACAAGACGCAGGAGATTTCTGCTCAGTTGTGTATCCTTTGATGTTCTGCAAACGTTTTCTAGGGCTGTTTGAAAAGAAATTCTTTTCAAATGCCTTGCTCTCCAGCTACCACTAAATCAAACACCACAAAATGACAAGTATGGCTAGATAAGCTCTGGTGAACTGTAATTCTGTGTGAAATTGCAGAGAAAGAAGCTTAAACGAAACTTCAGAAAAAGCGCGGTTCGAAGCCGTGCCTCCTTGATTCTTGAGGAGCGATCTTACTACTTGAATTAGGCAAGCAACAAAGATTGCCTCGCCCTTAGCCCGGTTCCGAACAGAACTATGCGTTATTGTAATTTTTTTTTTTTTTAGACAACAAAGGTTTTCTCTTAACTTACTCAACAGACATTATTGAGAATTGTTTGTTTATTCTATGGCGTCACCTCGATTTCTACTTTTTGCGCTTCATCCCGTCGGATGAAGAACGACGCATTCTCGCTGGACCGCCGCTGATCAGCAGTCAAATGAGACGATTACATGGTAGTGTTGTTTTGTTGTTGTTGTCTTTTTTGGAACTGACTGTGGTCCCTTGTGGCACAGAGAGCACAGCTGGCGCTCACTCGATATATGTCTTCTTTAGAGTTTGGATTCAACTTCTTCTTTGATAAATTCGTTAAGGGCTATGAGAGGGTATTCATTAACTTTGAGGCAAGGTGGTAAATAGTGAGCATTACTTTAGTTAAAGATAGGTAAATGACTTATTTGTTAAAATGTATTTGACAGTCAATTTTTAGTACTTATTTGTTGTTGTTAAACGTAGTATCATCAGTGTCGTAGAGTGACTTTGTACTTAGAAAAGCAAGGACCTACTGTAAAAATCCCTTAAATTCTGGCAATAGACTGGAATGATTCTTTGTAAGCCCGGAGGTATCAGTCAGTCATTCTCCTTCGTGGCAATGTATTTGGTTGCGTCGCGCGTTCTCTCTGCAGCAGAAAGAGTGTGTTGTTTAACGAGACTAAGCAGAAGCAGTGAAGGACACTAATATATACGGTGTTAGATATCAGCTTGGAGAATTTTGTTTAATTAAGTTTTTCCTAACCACCATGAAGCGTCATTCAACATTAACATTGATTTTTTTTCTTCTACAGAGAGACAGTCGCTTACGGAAGCTTCAGTAACATTAGATCCTGCTTCAGAAGCAATAAGATCTAGAGAAAGTGTGACACGAGAGGACATTGACGCTGTGAGTGTTTGTTCGATCACTTTTACTCGTTCGTTCGTTCGTTCGCTGTTTCTCTGGCGTTTCCAACACCTCTCCGCACTCCGCCCCTTTTTCACATAAGCTATAATTATTTTCTTATACGTTTCGATGATTTGTTTTATCCAGAAGGTAACTTTTGGTTTGGCTTTAGAGAGAGATTTTTCGGTTCCTTTTCTGGAAAAATCTTCCGTTCTCCTTGGACCATCGTTGTGTGCTATGGATACCATACCTTTAGTCTCAACTTCTAAGACATTAATTCATGCAAGATGTTTACAAATCTAAGAGTCTTAGTTTTTTTTTATTGCAGCTCAAGAGAGAGGCAGCTAGTATCCTTACAGAGACGTTTTTGAAGAAACTCGTTGAGATTGAACAGGTGCGTTAAGTGAAAACCACCTTTTTTCTTGGTCATATTGTAAAGAGCATATCGATCTGCAAATTAAAAAGGACATGCGTGAGCTAAAATGTACCGTTCATTCTAGTGAAGAATTCCAGCGATGTCGAGTTTGTATTAATTCTGAGAAGATGCTTTTAACTTGATATCTAGTTACGATGGATTTCGTCGTTTTTTTCGACAACAATTTCACTCTAAACAGAATATACCAACTGTCCTGGCGACTGACCTAACTTAAACGAACTTCGTACGAGTCTTAAAGAAATCGCGAGACAGCTGGTTAACAAACCAGACTATGCAAGAAATATTTCGCTGAGAGGAACTCTTCAGACTTTCATGGTAATTTCTCTTCAAAATATCCGAGCATCATTCGTAGTCATCGACGACATTGCTTTTCAATGCACTGCATCACAAAAAGAGTGTTCTTCAATCTATAATCATGTGGTTTATTTCGTTCTTTTTTTTATTTTTTACTTTTTGTTGGCTTTTAGACGCACGGAAAAGGAAGAACGCGGGTTGGATTTATCCAAGTTCTCGTCCGACGTATCAAAGGACTCCTCACGATTCATGGGGCGCCTGCACGCTCCGAGATGACCAGCGGATTACGTTAAAAAGACATTGGAACAAAGAGTCTGCGAACTTATTCATTGTTCATTGCTTACTTGTCAAATGTGTTTTCCTGGATTTTGCAATCGGTTTACAACTGTTTTTGCATGTTGTCTGGGCAGTTTTCAAGAACAAATAGAAGAGTCATTCAAGTTTTGTATTATCAAATCTTTAACAGATTTGCGGACTCCCACGACATCATGATGTGACAACCTAGAATGCATGATTGACTTTTATTGTCTGGTTAAGCCCACACAAACAGATTTGTACAGTTGGGACGTGGAGGGGGAAGTAGATTCAAGTGCGAAGCGCGATAGGTATGATTCGAACGACTGCACTTGACTCACATCGAAACTTGACTCCATTCAGTCAACTTTGTACGCCGGGCATACAGCTAATGTCTCATTAGATCGACGACTTTTTTCTCTATTCCCTAACCCCCCTTTTTTACAGCAGTGAGGTGTAGTCTTTACTCGGTAATGAGCTTTTGTAAGAATTTAGAACTGCTTTTTCAAGTCATATCTTTCTTTGAAATTGAACTAGCAGAAGCTCATCGTAGGTTTTGTACCTCTGTATAGAATCACATTGTTTTTACGCACACTTTAAAATAACGAGGAATGAAGGCATAAATAAAAGTTTTCCCTACAGGAAGTGTAAGGCTTCATCAGCGGGAGAGTGAAAAGGTTACTAGATTAATGTGTAAACCAGTTAATGCTTCAAAAAATACTTATCGCGATATCGTTTACCCTCCAGGTTGGTCTATGTTACCCCGAGTTGTTGCCCTCGATCTCCAAACGCTCGTGATCGTTCATCAAAACAGATCTCCAGGGTTTCTGGAGTGTAAGAAAATTTAGATTGCTGGCTATTTGGTGCATTACAAACGGCCGAAAACTGAACGTAACAGAAATGTTAACGCCCTTGAACTTGAATGAGTTCTTCCGTTTCTTTTGGCAACTTCGAGGTAGAATTTCATTTTAAATTTATGGGAGTCTTTCGGAGTGCTTACACTGCGTGGGTAATTGTTGGTTTGTGGCAATCTCTTTCTCCGGTTCCTATTTGTGAATCGCAGCTCTGAAACCAGATTTGTTTCATTGCAATGTTCTACCACGACGGCAAGGTCTCAGATTTGTAACAACTTCTTTGCATCAGAGCTTCCCAGGGCTTCCTATTCAGAACTGTTTCTCTCCCGTCCCTAACCGTGTTTCGCTGTTGGCCATATCCCTCCAGGCGATAGAGTTCAAATCCTTTTAGTGGAAAGTCGGTGTCGGGTTGTTTGACCATAATTTGTTTCCCTAATTTGTTAAGATTCGTATATTATACCCCTTGGATATAAAATGAAAAAACTAAAAACATTAATATAGGGAAAAAGAAAAAAAAAAGAAGTAAGACACAAGACCTGAGTTTGTCGCTTTTATTTGCTCTACTCGACGCGAATAACTAGAGCACAACACGAATAACGTTTCTTTCTCTGCATCCCGTCGCAAAACTCGTTGCCTTCACTCTTCCATTTGTGTCACGGTTGTGATTATATGAGTGGAATGTCCGAAACTGGCTGAATAGGCTTGTTGCTTACCGCTTTGAAGGTATCTTTGACGCGCCCTTTGTTATCAGTCAAGCCTGGTTCCGCGTTCCCAGACGTTTCATGTAAGATACATGAATCCAAGTTGATCACAGGACCGCGTTTTGCCGGAAAATTCCATGCGGGCTCAAAACATGGTTGCTCAGCATGTTTCCTACTGTTATGGTTTCTGTTTATACTCCAACTTATACAGCTGATTGACTTTTAGCTTGGTTTGATTTAAAAAATCGTTATGGAGAAACTTGCTGAAGTCTTACTTCGATAGTGTTGTTGAAGTGTCCGTCGGTGAACAGCTCTAATTTTCGAATGTCTTTGGCGGGAGAATTATGCTGTTGATCTGAGGTAAATCTCTTTGAATGTTCTTCACAGTGCTAATTCTTCGATTCAGAGTTGTTCCTCTATGGAAGAAATGGTTCAGTTGTCTACTCGATAATAAGTGAGGCGAAGTGAGTCCTTTGTAATAACTAACTCGGCACTTTGAAATTTACAGAAATGTACAATATAGTTAGTCGTCGGGCATTGTGCTCTTTATTAAGATTTTGAGCTTATTTATTTTAGAGATCTTGTCATTGTTGACGATTCTACGCAAAACACAGGGTATTTCTGTGGTGTTGAATGCTCAAACCACTTAAAAGTTTGGGTAAGATATCCGCACAGCCCCATGTATAATTCTGCCAACGGTTCTGGGATAAAGGAAACAATGGCGAAAACAAAAGATTACCTGTGGGACTACAGCTTTGTTTTACAATAGTATGGGGCTGTGCGGAAATCTTACTAATGTTTGTTAGGCTTGTTTAGATACTTATCGCATTGTCTGATCTTGCTTGTAGACATTAAAATGTAAGATATGGCAGGGATGCAATGAGCTTTTGGCAAGGAAATTCCCAACCCAATCTGTCAGTAACTGGCACATCCACATCACGTCATCAAAGGCCGCCAAGTGGACGCCGTGCACGACCTGGTAGTGCTGGGAGAGGAGGGAGCACAAAATCTCACATATTTGGTATTGATGATAGCCCTAGACAGAACAACCCTGATAGTAACGCACCAGCTAGTTCCCATGGAAACAGTATTAAATCAAGCTCAATCCACACTACGCCAGAGGCACCACGCCCTGTAAGTGGGCACCCTCCTAAGAAGGCAGTGGGACTGACTTCAAATGTAAGACTATATATTTGCATTGATATGCAGTAGAAGTAAATTAATACACAATGTTATTGATAATGTTACATTCAATATTGGGATTCAGCTAAGTAATGAAATTTAAGCACTAATATTTTAATTTTTAGTGGTTATTTTGTTTCAATTTACCTTTTCAAATTGAACAAATTGTACACCTCATACCTCTGACTGCTAAGATATGAATGATAATTCCACTATCTGCCAGCTATATACATCTTCCAAGTAAATGATTTGTTTCTTCATCTACGTAGATGTAACACTTTAGTTAATACCAGATACCAGATATTCCAAAAGATTTTGAATAACTGGACTGTGTCTCAAAGTAAGCAGCACAATGTTGTGCTTTCAGGGAACAACAGTTATAAGGCAGCGCTGCACCTCTGTCACTGTTTGTGACTATGAAGGAATGGTGTTCTGTTTACAGTTACACAATCTGAAAACTTAAGAAAACACTTTAATGGTCCATAATAAAAGTAATTCACATGTGGTAATTTTTAGGTTAATGAATATTAGGATGTTGTGAGTTATGAGGTTTACAGAGGAATAGTAAAAATTCATATTTCAATCAGGTGTAAAAAAAGTCATGTTGAAAACCTGCTGACTATGCTTTTACGTGACAAACAGCTTAGTTTATTATTATTATTATTATAACATACAGCCTTGACAGTATTTATGGGCAAGCCTTTTATTGTACTATAAATTATATTTATAATATTCATTTAGAGTATTCAGTAATTCACTATGGTGTGATGGTGAACTGCTTTCTTTTCAAGGCCTCAGTGATCACAAAATCTCAGTTGGATACTGCTAGGAACTTAGCTAAGGTCAAGGTCAGCATTTTACAAAAAAAATGTAATGTTATTAAGGTGATTCCTCAGTATTGCACCAGTGTACATAAAAATCACATAATCAGACAAATAAGCGTGCTTGCATTCTGAGGATACTGTATTGTTTTTTAATACATGGACCAGGTAAAGGAGGTATGATGGTCTTGAGCTTGTGAACAGGCATGGTGAGCTATATTTTTCATTGCATGATTTTGTTATACAAGTGATCCCCTTTAAATTTGAGAAATTTTAAAAATTTATTGAAGGGAAAAAAAGTTATGGCTAAAACCATGCACAAAGCTCATTACACAATGAGGAAAATTATGTCCTTGAAAGCAACAACTCGAGGAACGTTTTAAGTTGAGGTTGTTTAAAATTGTCTCATTTTTTCACAAAGTATATATCAAATTGCTCCATAGGCTGGAGAGTTTCTACCTATCAAGTTTTTAGTGAAATGTTACTTTAAACACCCTTGCATCAATCCAGCCACCTCAAAATGTACTTTAGGCCAATCAAATAATATGCGTGATTAGAAACAGGCATAAGTGGGGTAAGTTTGGTTCATCATATCTCTTGAACAAGCACTGTGACCTATCTTTTAAATTGTATTAAACAGACATTGAGAGGGAACATTTAAGGAACATTTTAAAAAAATTGTCTGATAACTTTTTTTTTCTGAGGAATCACCTCAATAAACTTTTGTGAAATTGTTTCATAAGCCAGTGTAATAAAAAATATCAGTCATGGCAGGTTAAATAAAGCATATGGTAGTAAGGTTTGTTCATAGAGGCCTTCTCAAAATGGCAGCTGAAGGTTTAAACTACTAATTATTTGACTGCACACTTCATTTACACCATTATATATGTATGTGTAGCCAGATAATGACTCCTTATGGTATTCATACATAGTTTAATCAAGCTCATTGTTGTTAAAGCAAAGAATTATGTAGGCATAGGTACCAACCACACAGAATGATTAAGGATTTGAGTTAATTTTCTTGGTTACTTAATTTCCTGTTGTGGCCTTCCATCACTGTTGATTTTGCATACTTGTATTCTTCATAGGATAATTTTTCATTCCAATAGATGATCTTTCTTAACCTTTGTGTATGCAGTCTCACAAACTTTCATTAAATTCATGGATAATATTTTTTTATTGAGTTGCACTCATGCATCTAATTGACACCTTTTGGTCAAGTGTATTAAATGTAACTTATTTACATCAAAATTCTTAATTTCTTAGTTGTATCAGTTAATGTAATTGTCTTTGTCATTTATGCGATTTCTCTTATTTTAACATGTTATCTCTTAACTTACTGTTAGAAATGTACATAAATCTTGATACTTGCTGGCAAAGTTCACAAGATTTTGAAGTTTTCTTTTTGGAACAAATCAAATGTTAATACTTTCACTGTTGCAGTATTTACCACTAAATAATTATTACTGTACAGGAACAGTGTGATTTATCTCATTTTTGTACTCTTAAGGAAAATCCAAATTATGCTGATCAGCCAGTAGAGGTTCAAGTTTTCTCACGGGGTCGGACTGGTGGAAGAAAAGCACCTCAGGGGTAAAAGAAAAATTAAAAATCTTCACTTGTTTGACAAAGTTATACCTTAATTTATTCAAGAATAATTTTTTTTCTGTGATGAACTTTTCAGAGTACCTCAGTTAGACCTTGGAAATCTTGCTGATGATAATTACCAGGTATTTTCCACAAATTAGACATTACAAAGCATTGATTTAGCATGTATGTGAAAAATAATTGTGTACAGATTGTGGAAGTTATGATGTATCGGTATATTGAAGCAACATATAGTGTGTAGTATGTACAAAATAAATATTTATAAATACAAAATGCTAGCCTCAAACAGACAAAAGTACCACACTCTAACCATTCTTTTTAACACCATTGATTATTTGATAATATCACGTGATATAGCTATTTTTGTCTATGGTATATTTCATTTTTTTCCTGACCCTTTTTTTTTCTTATTTCTTTTGCTCTGTCTCATTGATAATCACCACTGTAAATTTTAAACATACTTTGACACTTTAGTCTGAATATTGTTAAGAAATAACTTAAACCCTGTTTATATTTATTAATTTTTTTACTTTTATTGTTTAATCTTCTCAAATTTTAGTTGCTAGAACCAATAGCACAGGATGGTCCCCATTTACACACGCCAGATTCCAATAGTAGTTTAATCAGGTGAGTTTCCATTTTAGAAAAAAAAAACCTTTCATGTGTTGACATGACCAATTGAAACTAACAAAACCATATCCACTCCTATTTGGTTAAATTTTCATTCAACCATTGATGCATGTACATGTAATGAACCTCAAAGCACAACATGTTCTTGTGGTCAGCAGAGAGACTCAAATTAAGTGCAGGCTTATATAGAATATTGCATGGTCATGGCAGTCAAATTTCTTTTAAGTTTTTGTCTGAGCAGTTGTTTTTAACAAGTCTTTCCCTGACCCTTACCTCCCTTTTGTAGTTTCTTTTTTCTAACCCTGCCAGGTAGGGTTCATGAGACAGTCACAGTCTTTTTAAGATGCTGACAGCTGGTTTACAAGGACTGACTAAGAGTGTAGAAAGGCATTGGATTTGTTGGGTATTAAGTTATTAATGATCTTTGGCATCATCACTCCATATGATAGAGTGCTTTTTTATTTAGAAGTTGAGTGTTTTTCTTCATTCATTCAAATTCTAACCATAAAACTTTTACATGTACTGTATGCTCCAAATTTCCCAAACTTAATTTCTGTAGATAGAAGTTCCTGTAACAAAATGAGCTATAGAGCATACAACATTGTTCATGATGCTATGTTTCTGCTGAAAATTAAGTTAGCAATACTTATTTGGGGTCTAAGTTTATCATTTAGAAATTGATCTCTGTTGTATGCAGCAATTTTCTTTCATTTCCTGGAGCATTATAGATAGACAAAATGGCAGCTGGTTTTATCACTAGAATGTACTTAAATGATATCTGAACGTGTTCTTTTTTAACCTCTTTTTGTAGCTGGGGAACTCCTCTTCATAGCTCAAGATTTCATCCTAATCCAGTGAAACCTAAAGGAAGGGACTGGCAGCAGGTATGTAAATCTACTCACAAAACTAATCAAAATATTGTGGTGTCTTATTTGTCTTAAATTCTTCTTCTTGAAAGAAACTGGAGATAATTAAGTTTCAAAATTAAATTAAGACATCAACATTTCTGGGGCTCAGTCACAATAGAGAACATATCATGATGGTAGTTGTAGTCATGTGTTTTGTAGCGTCATGACCCATTGGTATGCCAAGCTAAGAAATGGTATCACCTGTATCACCTGACCCATAAGTATAAAAATGAAAAATGAGAAAACTTCAAGGTGAGATATTGATAAAGCTTCATAAAGCAAATTTGGGATTGGAAATTGCTTTTAGATCATTTGAGTATAAAAACCTACCAGACATAAAATGACAATTGTATATACCTCAACCAGAATTAGGGGTCCAATAAGGTTTTGAAAACATGACTGGTTAAAAATTTTGTAGATTTTGTTTTTTATCCAATTGCAGCAGGCAATGAAGCAAAGCTTGAGCAAAACAGCTGCATTCCTTTCTACTCAATAATTTGTGAACAATAATTATTGTTACCTAATCATAATTATTGTTTTCATCACTCCAAAGTTGCTCCTGAATACATTATTTGCAATATATGTGATGGACTCTGCCATTTGAGAAGGAAAGCATCTTCCTTATAGTAAAGTTTTACAGATTTTAATTTTTTCATGTTACAGGATCATGGTACACAGTCACATAAGAAGCCAGTGGATCATGTACCCCCCCTTGATCAGAAGAAGCCACAAGGAAATGATGGCCTGCAGAAGGTTGGACTATGATATTTCAGTTGATATCTATTGTATACTCCAACAACACTAAGTTTATAATTTATTCTCTTGAGAAAAGTGGCAAACATGATGGCAAACTGTTGGCCAAATCATGCTGCTATGAAAAGCGTTACTACATACATGGATCAAGCATGGAAGGTGCTGCACTGTTCTTTAATGAGGTTACGCATGTTAACACCTCAATGTTTTTCCTAAATATTTGTTGAGGTATTTGCATTTATTTACAAAAGATACACAAACAATACATAAAGTGTAAGGTCAGAGAGATCTTTAATAGGTAGAAAATAGGGCTTTGACTCAGACTAATATTTTTTATCATCTTTATATCTATGGTCAGGCTTTTCAAGCAGGCCATAATGAGAATAGAGATGTCCATCCTGAGGTCAGATTTGAAGAGAAGCCATTCAAGGTAAATCAAAGATTTCTCAATTTAAAATGTTTCTTGGTTTTGAAGTACAACCTGTTCACACACTTTTTTTGAATCGTGCCATAAAAGCAGATCTAAATTGATAGGTAAAGAATTATCTACCCTTGACCCAAGTGACCCATCCAACTGGAACTTAATCCAGTTTTGGTAGCATGAAGTGATTGTGACAAGGAGTATTGCTAACCTCCCCTGGATGGAATGCCAATCCACCCTTGGTTAACTTCTTGACAGCATATGTTATCAAGCTTCCCTTTAAGTTTAGCAGTACCCATTTACATATTATACTCCTGGGTGTCTTTAACTGATGACTCTATTTTACTTGCAAAACTTACTACTGTAACAGAACCTGATTTGAACAATCTATGGTGAATTCCTTTTATTTTGTAGAAGATTTATTACACCAGATTCACAAAACATCAATCTTTGTGCACATATTTTGAAGTGAACAATGCGCACTTGCCTAAATCTCACTTCTCTTCACTATTCAGTACTTTCCAGCAATACATATATTAAGTATATACATAATAAATTTTGCCTTTGTCTTTAATATTTATTAAATAGAACTATTTTTTCAACATTTTGCAGGTGGATGCCAATGATACAAGGAAGTAAGTTCACACTTGTCAAAACATCATTATGTGTTTTCTATAATACTCTTTAAATTCGCATGATCTAAATTCTTAGCAATGATGACTATAATCAGTGATTATTAAGGTGTTAATTTTTAGTATAGTTGTGATTGGAAATTTACGACTGTTTTGGAAAGACTAAACATTTAATTACTTTTTTGGATCTCAAATCATGGTCAGTGCAACCATAATTTAATGTACATGATTGTATACTTTTTGAAGGTGGAGGTTGAAGGTAGGAGCATATGATTTCTTGAGCAGACTTTCCTTTCTGATAGAGTTTGACTTATCTTTCTCTTATGGAATGTCTGGTTGTGTTTATACCCAAGCAGCCTGGCTAATCAGCATGATAGACCATGGAGTACACAACCACACACCCAGCGAGAGCTGGCTCAGTTTAAGACAAGACAAGAAAGGGTATTCAGTATACTATTTGTAGACTTGTAGGATATTAAACAGTGTTCCTCATAAGCACCAGCAGGCAGTGTCTTTGTGGGCTGCTTGTTTCTGAGGTTTCTAGCTGCTCTATTTAGACAAAGCAAGGAAATACTTGCCTTTATTTGAAATTAAATTTTGACTTTTTTTTGTTATGGCTGAAGAAATTTTTAAAAATTCTCAAGGGAACATAAATATTATAATTTGGTCTAAGTTTATTTTTTTATTTCAATATGTGTTTCTCTTTCATTGAAAATTTTTTGTTATTGATTTGTTTGAATTATGTATTTTGGCTTCTTGTTGAGCTAAGATAAAACTATGGACAAAATATATTAATTTTATGAAAATGAAAGATATAATCTTTGGCAGGCATGAATAGGTATGTGACTGTTTGATTAAGAAATTACAGTGTGTTTATCTCTTGATTTGATGGTTTGATTTTAGGAAATTTTACACTCAGAAAAGAAAAAGGATCTGATTGCTGAAACAGTTCTGGTGGATCAGTTGTCAAGGTATATAATACTGACAGTGCACAATTGATTTTATGTAAGGGGTATTGGTCAATGAACTGCAAGAAGTTAATTTTGATACATGTATTAGTTGTTTGCAAGTAATTAATTATTGTACGACCATCGGTATCAACTCATTTAGTACTTACTTGTCAAGTCTTTGATTTGGAGTAAGGCTGAAGGTGACCTTGTTGTCATAGAGACCAGTATCTAGTTAGCATGATAACAAAGTAATTTGCATTTGAAGAGCAGCAACAATTGTATCATAACAAAGTCACCCTCACTGCTGTTCAAAGGTAGCTTGGAAAGCAAGCATGCAGCTGTGAAATGGACTATTGCTATTATGTGCTAAAATGCAAAAATTGAGACACTTGCTTTGATTGCTCCTATAAGCTTATGTCAACACATAGTTACATGTTTACCCTCATCTAAAAGTTTGATCCATCAACACAAAAGTTTCATGTCCATCTAGTTCAATTTTAGTTTTCAGGAAGCAGGGAAAAAATGCTCTGTGCAAAAAATAGTCATTCCAAGAATTATCCTTTTTCGTGAGCTGCCTTAAAATATTTGTCTGAACCAAGAACTGGAACACTGGACATTGGAAGTCCTTTTTATCTCATTCAATTATTTCATGTGATTGCAAAAACAAAATGATGCCTGTCTTGTACTAGTCCACAAGTCATCATTTGTTAATCTATTTTGAAAATAGATAAGAAAATTATGGATTCTGATTCTCTTCTTAGATTCTCTTCTAACTGATAATCAAAAGGGGTTGAATGTGAAAGGCCACTCAGAAGGAAAGGAAGATATTAAGGGGCTTTGCATGTGTCACTGTAGTTTGATAAATACCTTGCTTTATTATGCGAGACATTCTTTTCTTTCTTTGTCAGTATCTTGACCAGCAGTTTGGCTGGTAAATGATTCAGCTTGTTTGATCTGGAATGATGGCTCTTTGTAGTCCTGTTAAGGATTTCATTTCTATGATTCATGATGAGTATCCACAATTAATTATCAAAATTTTTCATTACATGTAGGGCAGCTGTCTCTGATCCAGAGAAAAACAACAGCACTATTCCTCCTGATCTGGCACCCAAACAAAGAAAGCAAATGGAATTCTATAACACAAGGTACATACTTAGAAAACTTCCCAAACAGAATTACAAAAAGTTTCCATATCAGCTACAATGATATTGTCAATATTTATGGTAGTATCACTGTGTAATTTTTTCATGATGCTATAACAGATAAGCTAGGATTCTTGCACTCTTCCTAACACTTAAAATACTGTTACTCACAGTCAACTAAACAGTCAATCATGACTTGTTCCCGCACAACCCTTGAATATCAAGCAAGAAACCCAACACCATTCATTTGAAATTGATGAAGAATGTAGGAACCATGATAATTTTGAATTCACTCTCTGACTCTGAGGTTGAAAACACCATGTCATGAATAGGCAGAGTGGGTTATGTGAATCTGTTGCCAAAGTCAAGAGTTGTCTCCTCTTTAGTGACCCTCAAAAGAAAGACTGCAGATAATATTCATCTTTGTACACTACATATTCAACTTCCTGCTAATATAATATTGATTTAGGTACAAAATGTTGAGCGATCCATCCTTTTCACTTAGGAGTCCTTCTAAAGGTCCCAACACAGAAAATGCCCTTTCTAAGAGAGTGCGTTTTGGAGCCAGAATTGTGACAAAGAATGGTCGAGATGCTCATAGAGAATTGAATGGGTTCTTCTTCTCAACAGATGGGACACTAACACTCTATGAATTTCATCAGTTTGGCACAAGGTTGATATTTGCTTGGATATTCCATTTATATTTATCAATAAAACAAATGGTCCTCACTTACTGGTGTTTTTGTTATGACTTCTTAATAACCAAAGTCAAAATCCTGATTATAGTATCTTAAATGTTACAAATCAGAGTTAAAGGAAACTCTAAAACAAATTAAAATATTTCAGTTGCAGAGGATTGTATTCTAATAAGTTCATAATGATTTTGTAATGATAATTGTAGGGATACTTGGGCTTGCAGTTTTTAAGCTGTTCTTTCTTAAAGTAAGACTTAAAGACTGAGGTTTTTGGGAAGTTTATTACAATTGCATTTGATAGGTAACCTGTCATTACATCAAGACAATGATAAAAACATGAATTTGTGGTGAAATAGGCAATAAGTTAGGCAAATATTTTCTACAATTATGATGTCAGATAATAAATGAAGTCTTTGATTTCATTCATGACAGCATAAGGACTAAAAAGTGTTTGAGATTTTTTTTCACAAATTTTGCACTTAGTATAAGCAAAACATTAACAACTGGTAAAAACTTCCTGTGCACCTCTTTTTTCTACTTTTTAAACATGCATTTTTCCCCCTTTTAGGTCATCAGCTCTTCCTTTTATTCAGCGAGGCTGTTACAACCATGTTCAAGGAAGGAATAAGGGAAAAGCTTACAATCTGCTTGATATTCATGTGGTATGTCCATATAGCTGTTACACCTTATAAGTCATAGCAAACCAAAAGATTTATCAGCAAAATAATGATCTGACACAGACTTAATATTGATATCATGTTTAGTTGACCAAGGCATGCTTCTTGGCAGTCATGTGAATCTTGAGAGACTTTCAACATCATAATCATGATTATACATGAACTGAGGGTTTGGCACATCAGGTTTACAGGATGTGTAGTGTCATCAAGAAAAGGCTGATGAAATAATATTTATTTTGAAGAACATTGGGCTGTTATAAATGTACAACTCAAGGAGGGTGGTTTATGCAGATTTCAAAGGACAATTCTTGTCTGTTCAGTTATGGAGCTTACTTTTGTGTAATTCATTGTAGACTGTGATAATTACATTGCAAGTATGCTGTGTCATTCTTGCGCTTCCTAAATTCACGCATAAAACATTACTCAGAGAGGGACAGGGAATGGCTCTGCATGATCTTTAATTTCATACAATAAATAACAAAAACTAAAGCAGGAAAACAGGCTCCCAAAAATTGGGTGTTGTCCCAGGAAGGGGGAGAAGGCTGCTAAGCCCTCAGAGGTACTGGTGCTCCACCTATATCTGAAGAATCTGAAATGGTTTCTGTTTGGTTTCCAATTTCAGGGCAGCAATTTGTCATTTTTGACCTCTCAGCAAACATCACTTCCCCAGAGCATAAGAACCCAACCAGTTGTGGTGTTTCGAATTTCTGAGGTTGATGAGGAAGCCAGAGAAGCACAACTGTAAGTGACAAGTCACAGGGAAACTAATTATATTGTTATAGTGTTCTTGTCCTTTTTAGAACACATATAATTTGTTTTATTTAAGGAATAATTTGTTGGTGATTATTGTTAGTTGAAGAATGTGTTATTCCTCTCTGCAGGTATGAAAGTTGTCATTCTATTGATGAGAAAAGATCAATAATGGAGAGGTTAGATAATCCTTTGTCAAAAGCAGAAATCCAGGAGCAGGAGCTAGTGAAAAATATACAAAGTAAGCTGAGGAATTATCTAAAATCAGTGACTAATGAACATGATTACTTTTAGGGCAATCTCAATTGAATGACATACAAGTCATTTGTTGACCTGTGATGACCTTTTTTTTTTGGTACTGCTGTTGGGTTTTTCACATGAAGCATCATTCTATGATCTAAATTTTAATTCTAAGCCTTTTGCTCAGGAAAGCAGACTGTAAAACCTTTAATCTTGTCCATATTAAAACATAATTATGTATTCCTCTGGAAAGACTTTACTCTTCTTGTTCAAATTTCCCACCCCACCCAGGCAATACTCAAATTTTTTGCCCCCTGGGAAGGCCTTTTGTGTAAAAAACCATGAGTTGCCATGAGGGATGGGGGTTGTGTTGAAACTCCAAATTGATTGGCGCATTATAGGAGTTTTTAGTATCTACTAAAATTTGAATTTTTTCAGGCATGTTTCCTGTAGTTCCTCAAAATTGCAGCTCAATGATAGGATCGTTGTTAACTTTAAGGGGAAATGTTGCTAAGAGCTAACAATAAATGTGTTAGTGCGGATAATTTATTGAGGAATTTCATTTCAAAATGATGGATTCGTCAAGTGAAGTTATTTATCAATTAAGCAATTTTGAATTTTGTTTGATCTGACAAAGCATGGTGGTGTCTGACTTTTTTTCCAATTATCTTAAACTTACATTATTGTCTACTTTTGTGCTTTAATGGTTTGCCTATTATTAAGCAGTCAATTGATGAAACCATGTCGTACTAGCTCATTAGATGGTCTTTAAGATTTAAATGAAACACAACTTACTCAGTCTACTTCAAGTAACATATACAATGTAGAATATATATTGCCTCATGATGTATACATAAACACATGTGCAGGTCTTCCCTCAGTTTGATTTAATACCACATCACCACACAAGGTACAGCTGCGTCAATGATTAGACTTCTATCACCTATAGCATTGCAGAGTCAAATATTCACAACAATTAGATGTTTTAGGGCTGTCATGTTCCCTTTAATCAGTAATTTTCAAGACACCTTTGGAATCCATAATTCTGATCTCAAAGAGGGCTAGTGTCCTTGATGTTGTGCACCCTTTCTTTTATGTTTGAGTTTTGATGAACCTGCTTCAACAATGACAATGCTCTCATATGACGTATTTCTTGTAAGGTATGGTCAAAAAGCAACTACAAACAAGGGCTGTGAAAACAATGATGGGTCTTGGACAACACTTCAGAAAGATGGACAGATCAGGAGATGGGCTGTTAGACAGGACGGAACTCCAAAGTGCTTTAGAGGCTTATCACATTAGAATACCTGATGAGGCAAGTGGCATACAGTGTCATTGTAACAGTTGTACATTAAAATGAGTGTTAGTTTAGTTTCAAACTAATGTGATATATTTCTCATGACCCATAAATTAACCCTTTGATAGCAAAGAGTGACTAACATTTAATTTCTCCTTACAGCATCACCCCAGATCACACTTGATTGATAAACAAATTCTCTTTGTCAGTACCAAAGGAAATGTACAGTGTGTAGAGTATGGAGAATATTGATACTAAATTATGTTAGGTTGTTAAGGGTTAAACAAAGAAAGGTGCAATTCAAACAAGTATGAATTCATTTCAACATGATGTTATTTGAAACTACCGCATAGTCACCTGACATTTTTTTCTTTAGGTGTAATTGTGCTGAAGTTGTCTATCAATAATCACTGCTGGAAATTTGTGTCACTGTTAAACTCTGGAAAAATAGAAATTAAAATATTTCATTTAGTAGGTCAAGGAAAACATTTTATCATTAATTAGAATTTTCTGATTAAATTCATTTGGTAACTTTTTAAATTTAATCTACTATATTGATGGAAAACTCTAACTTACAATAAACCTGATGATTATTTTCAAATTGACTGGTCTACATGTTGGTGGTAGATGTGGATGGTAGAAGCATCTGGTTGCCTGTATCTAAAGTTTTGAGTACTTCCAGGGCCTTGAGTACTTAAGGGCCACCCAAATTGAAAGCTTGAAAAGATAATTTCTGATCAGTAATGACTACTTGATGTATTATTAGGGTAACTAACTACAACATTAATTAACATGGGTATTATATCTAATAAGATCTAGTACAACATATTTGTAGATTAATGTTGTCTTTCTGTTACACTTCAGACATTTAACTGTTTATGGAGTGTGCTTGATGTAAATCAAGATGGCTTCTTAGACTATGGAGAGTTCTCAAGAGGATTTATTGGTGAAATGAATGAATTAAGGAAGTCCTCTGTTAGAAAGGTAAGCAAGAGGTAGTTTTTCAAAAACATTAAGTTGTTTCTAGTCTATGCTCTGAATTTCCATCAGTATCTTACTTCTTTAGAGCTCTCCCCTCTTTTATCCTGACCAGTTCTGTCATTCTTTCTAGTTTTCTCTCTTTGGCTAGCAATGTCAAAACTGGATTTATCGTGCCATGAAGCCTCCTTTTAAATTTGTGAGCTCAGAGTGTTTATTACTAAATGATGTGTCTGGTGCTCCAACCATTTTTAGTTCCACCAATAATAGACACATTTGCCATTTTGCATCTTCTATTAATTTTTAATTGACATGTTTGAGTGAAGCTACTCGTTGAGGTGTGATTTCTGTTCCAGTGAAGATCCTGGAGACAGGACTTATTTGTCTTTGAGATAGTCATAGGCCTCATTGATCACTTCCTTTTTGCAGAGAATTGTCGAAGTGTCATTTTGTTCTTTAATGCAGATAGTGTTGTTGGCATGAACTTGCTTCCTTTAGGTCTGGATTGGGGGCATAAATTTATTAAAGACTTTCCTGAGTCTGCCTTCTGAATGCTTCTGTGTTAGGGTTGGACATGTGAACCTTGTTGTGCTTTGGAGTAAATTTTTGTGAAACTGTATCTAGATTTGTCTCTCTAAAATCATACCCCTAGAATTTAATTTATACAGGAAATCAACCTACATGAATGCTGAACTTGACCATGAGTTTTTTTCAACAGGTTTTCCGGAAGTTGGACCCTAACAAAAGTGGTGTGGTTAATTTGAATGACATAAAAAAGTTTTACTGCACTAAAAAACACCCAAAAGTTATTTCAGGTGACAAAGTAATAAAGTTTAATTAGTTTGCAGGCATTAATATTTTTTGGGTCCTACTCAGAGTCATTTTAGCCCAAGCCATTAGGAAAATTAACTGTCATACTAAATTATTAACACTTATGAAGGCATGATGAGAAAATAAAACTCAAAAACATGACAACAAACAGTCTGAGCAATTATGCAAGCATGGCAGCAGGCTAAAATCTCCATGTTAGCCTACAAAATGTGCCACATTGCCCAACAAAGTGATAGTCATAAGGTACCTTATTTACAGCTCTGTGCTGCAATAATTTCCAAGAAGAGCCTGGGTTAGTTTATAGGTTGTGACTCAAGTTTATCTGTGGTTCATCTCATTTTATTTCTGCCAAACTTAAACCTTCAATTTGTTATTTTACATTCAAGTTACTTAGAACCAAAGGGAAATGAGATTTCAATCAAAATTAGATCAAACCACAGCATACACATGCATTTAGTGATTTAAATAATTATGTGGTGTCATGTATCAGTCTTGGTCAATTCATAATAATTCTCTAAATTGTTTTCTGATATAGAGAACTTTCGTCTTTTGAAAATGTCATCTTGTATTAAGTCTGGTAGGGTCATTATAGGGTGCATGTACCCAAAGATCAAACTACTTGAAAAAACCTCCTCTATTGGTTGCAAGTCAGTAATTTTGTGATTATTTTTGTTGAAGATAACCTAGGATTTCCACAAATTAAAACAAACTTTAAGTTAACGTAGCTTGTTATGTTACTTTCTAAAAAAGTCTGAAGCTCATTTAGGAATACAATACAATAACCACTTTAATCCTTTCCATATATTTTGTTTTTCAGGAGAGGCTAAGGAATGGGAAATTGAAGAGGCCTTTCTTAGCGCTTTTCAACTTTGTGAGAACAAGGGCCAAGTAACTTATGCGGTATATCAACTTTTTTGCTACTGAACTCATCATATACCCTTTTTCCTAAAATTATTTAAACTTCGTCATAAGGAAATAATTTTGATGTCAAGACAGTTAATCACTAAATGATTTGCACAAAAAATTTTAGATCAATGCAGCCTGTACAGGAATATGAATCCATTTCTTTTATGACATTTGGTGACTTTTTCAAGCGTGAAATTCCATTTTCTCACTTAAAAGGACAAGTACACTTACCTTACAAGAGTTTCCACTGATCCATCATCAAATGAACCATGCTGTCCAGTTGTTGTGATTCATAATTTTTTTAAACACTTAATAATATTACTTACTAGGAACAAGAATTGTTAAGCTATATAATAAATATATAATATTATAATGATTTGTTTGGTCTTTAATCCTTGTTAGCAACCCTGCATCTTTGATTTGTTTTTATTATATATTTTATACAAATCATCTTCCTTGATGGTTGTGATAAGTGATAAGCTATTCTTTAAGTTAACTAACTTTTCCTTTAAATTTCCCAACAGGAATTTGAGGATTATTATGAGGGTGTAAGCCTTGGCTTTGAGAGTGATCAGGAGTTTACAGCCATGATGAGAAACTGTTGGAGTATCTAATGCTACTGATGCCTAAGTGTTGTTTTACAATGCCCTACATCCAGCTGTAAGGTTCATAGTTAGAACTACATTCCAAATGATGATGGTAAACAATAACTATTTAAAATGTGCACTAAAATGTTGTTATATTTATCTTTCCAACATTAATTACTAGAAACTAAGTTCACCATTCTACTTTATCATGTGTCCATAGTCTGTCAAAGCAGGCAGTTTCAATCGATCAGAACTGCATTTTATCAAAATTTTAGTGTGATTTATATCTTCTATTCTTAACGTTTCCTAGTTTGTTAAATATTAAATTCATATAGTCTAATTCAGTTGCATGAGCATGTTTTTCTTTCCTGTTTTTCATGCTCAGCCTGCTAACTTGTGTGCGTGCACTAAAGCATGGCAGAAGGAATTTCCCTTGTGTTACAACTGATATGCATTCATCAGTTTCAGAAGATCATGGAAAGTTAGGAGATTAAGATAAAAGAAGCTAAGTTTGTGTGGAGCATTAGTGAAGTATTCTGCATCTTTTTTGCTGTCCAAACTTCCCACATGCCTCACATCTTGAGGAACACACAGTGGTGCATAGCTTAGTTATTACTAATGGGTCCTGATTGGCTGAGAATTATGCTGTATATTGCTATTATTAGCCATCACGAGATGATTATAATTTTTCAAATGGCTAGAGTACGACAGATTCCTAGTGATGTTTCTAAAGAAGGAAAGAGGACAGAATTTTGCCTGAGCCTCAGCCGACAATCACCTGAGTGAGTAATGCATGACAATTATTATCCATGGACTCAGGAAAAACTATCAAGTAATTTCCTCAATGTCATTTTGGAAACTATTTGACAAAAACTGCTTTGCCTGTGGTAAATGAATATGAAATAATAAAGCAGAATTCCTCAGTGATTTCTTAGTCTGGTTGTCGTATTTGGGTTCATTGTATTTAGAATTCACTACAGGAACATTACCACTATTTGGTAGAGACTACAATCACATGGAGTTGGTCCTTGAATTATTTATTTTAATTTACAGGGTAGAAAAAAAAAACAGTGGTTTTAGTAAATGTGTTGAAATCAAGATTGTACATGTGCAGATACCCAAAACTTGCTATGTGTCATAATGTTTGTCGTCATGTTTGCATTTGCATACTTTCTAGCAGTGAATTATATATGTAATAGTGGAACCCTGATGCAGGGAAATACCTTGTTACTCTCACTGATATCATCATTATATCTTATAATTTACATTGGAGGAACTCTCATTTGGAGGAGGAATTATCATGAGTTATAAGGCTAAGGTGACAATCACTTATTTAAATCCCTCAGTCTTTGGATGTTAAGAGCAAACTGTCACTGCCTTTGTCTGTCATGTTGTCGTGAAAGAGAACCAAAAATGCCAGCTGATGTACTTTTTTGATTTTTCTAGTCAATTGTCCTTCTGGCATCTCTTCGTTGACTTTTTGGTCAAGTAAAGCTCAAGTCATGCCCAGTTTGATCTAGAAGATTGGTGTAATTCTAAAGAATCTTAGATGAGCACACCCCTCTCTCCAATGGGAGTCCTCCCCCCTTGGGAGAAATTATAACTGAGCTCTTCTATGCACTTTAAATTTGAAGTGGGGGGCAGGAAAGGGGGAAGATACACTTGTTATTCAGAGGCTTCAGTATAATTAAGTTGCATCAGTGGTTCACACTTTCTCTCTACAGGGTTATGTGACTTTGAATGATGAAAAAAGGTTTCACTGAAAATATAACACTGCAGGCAGAAATCAAAACAGTGATGGACAGAACTTAAGCAGTGCTCCAAGCAGCCACTATTCGGTTGCCATTAGGGGTTGAAACAATTTCATGTCTACATTTGCACCCCAGGATAGCAATTTGGTGTTTTTTGGTTGGGTAGAAAGGTTGGATGTTTATAAAATGATGCACAGTGTTTATGGCCTAAGTATAAACTAATTATAACATTTTGGATCAGATGTTTCAATCCCTTTATCTAGTCTTCCCTCAGAAAAATGTTCCTCCTTCTACTTGATGGTCTGTGCATAAGCCTGCTGGATATGCTGCATAAACCTTCAAAAGCAATGGCTTGCTAGTCTTAATTTTTTGCTATTTTGTTTTATTGTTGCAATCCTTCTTTTGTTTCTGGCAACCATTATATAATGTTAGTTCACCAAACTGGTGACTTTGACTTCAAAATGAACTAAAGTTGAGTTTGCAGCCCAATTAAAAGGAATCACGTGTACTGTAGCTTCAAAACGCATAATTATTACTGTTGTGTCTAACTAAAAACAAACATCTGTGGTTCAAGATTTTAATCTTTAGAAGTTAATTTTTGTTAAGTCACGGAAGTAATGAAACCCCTTCCTTAATGATCATGACTTGACAAGAAAAAATCAATATTATGTAAGAATTCTGAAAGCTGTACATCTATTAAATAAATAAAATTCCATGGAAGGAATTCATTCTCTTTTTTGTCATTGCTAGCCATGTTTCTAAAAGATCGCAATATAAATAACTTACAACGTCTACAATTGTTTGGTTTTGGCTAACTTATTTACACATTTAACAGATTGAATGTAACTTTACTTTTTTTTATTTATTATCCTTGTCCACTAAAATCCTTACCAACAAAACATACTCTCCATTCTATAAATGCAGATCGAATATGTGTAATTAAAAGCGGTCGAGAAAGAGTATGTTAACACTGCAAAGAATTTGAAGCTTTTCAAGCATTCAGTTCACTCGAAATTTTAACTTCTTTGCCTATCTGCTTCCCAAAAATTGAATCCTCAAGTTTTGTGAATTGAACGCCGTTGTCGTAATAATATGATTGATGACGCTCGAGAAATTTTCAATTCTTACTTCATAGAAGACTATATGCCATCTTAAAACGATGTCAAATGTGTGTTTCATCTGTTTACATCCCAGAATATCTCTTCTGATAAATAAATACAAATTAAGTAACCAAAAAATACGCTTTGAAATTACTAATACTATGACGTACAACTCTTTTTACCTCCCTTACGCCACATAAATGAAAATAAATCGAGCTTGAAATAATGTACTGTAGGTAAGCATGTCACGATCGGCGCTCGTCTTCTTCAGCTGATCTCAGGTCCTAGCAGAAAACGAAACTAACGAAAGGCCCCCCCAAAAAAATGTGACGAAAACCCATTCGGGCAGTACTGGAGATATTCACAGACTAGATTTTTTCCTTTTATCCCTTCACGAGGACAAACGTCATTCAGTAATATCGCTGACAGCTCCTGCGATTCATCAGCTCATTAAATATTCTTTTGACAGTATTTCCTCTAATTTTCCAATGTCGTGCATCAAACATGTACCTCGGGCTCGTTGGATTTGAGTTTGATTCGATCCTGAGGACTTCTGACAATGACCGATTTTCCCTTGTGTTCTATAAGCAATCTAGGTAGCTCTCCGTTCGGACGTTTTTCGAAGCAAAACCGCACAAAAGAACCGCTCAGTTTAGCGGTGGGCTTAGTCTGTAACACTTGCCAATATTTGATGCACTTAGCACGGCTGATAGCGACAAAACTCGGTGGCAATCCGATTTGAGGAACAGTTCCATCGATCCACGCGTTGATTTTTTCTGTTCCACTTTCCTTGTCGTACTGTAAGGGATCAAGTTCGAGAAGATCGCCCACAACGTTTTCCATGTCAACATCAATATCGTCGCTTTGATACCGTGCATATCGAGGTCCACAAATCGCCGAGTCATACTGACAACAGGCACAGTTTTCCCAACAAGAGCAGTGCATCCAACTGCAACTCTGGCCCATAATTAACACTATTTCATATCTGTTTCACTGCATTCCTCTCACTTGTTCACAAGCCGAACTAGTTAGAATTGTTTAGCCACCTGTGATTCTTACAGAAAGTGTTTACAGTTTGTATCACGGGCTCAAGATAGAAACGACCTAGGTGTTTCCTGGGTAGTCTCTGAGGATACGTTGATCCATAGAATATTAACTGGGATAGAGAGTCAGAAGGTTATTTGAGGATAACAGCATTTCAGGTTAGCGAAGAGTAAGAAATATGCAAAAATATTTGGCAAGCAATAGTTAGGAGGGAAAGATGGGCTTTGAAACAGGAAATAGGAAAAAAGCACATTTTGATTACACACTGATTTACCCTACCCAAAAAGAAGAGTAACTACCTCATGAGGAGCCAATGCAAAAATATTTGGCAAGCAATAGTTAGGAGGGAAAGATGGGCTTTGAAGCAGGAAAACAAGGAAAGAGCACATTTTGATCACACGCTAATTTTACTGACCAAAGAAAAGTAACCACCTCATAAGGAGCCAATGAGATCTTGAAGGAAAAACTCACGATCATAAACTGCCTGAAATACTAGTCAACTCACAATCATTTTCAGTTCTGTATTTGATTGAATTGGGACAGTGGTACAAGTTTCCTAAGCTTGAATAATCAATGAATATATAACCTCAGATTATTCAGGCTTTCCATTAAAATTTCTCTGTGCATAACTTATTTTTAATCCGCTCTCCTGGGTGAGGCAATGTCACTAAGAGCATCTTAATAACAATTTTTTTTCAAGACAAAGGAAACAATAGAGAGGTAATGAATGAAACAGGACATGGTTTTTGGACTAAGGATATTGAATAAAATGTAATGCCAAAATGAGAGGGCCATTATTCTTATTAATTGTTTATTAGGCAATACACACAAAATAAATTCATGAAATGAATAAAAAATTTTAGGGAAAGAAGTTAAACTTTTCATGGAATTTCAATGACTGGCTTTGAGCTTGTTTGTTGTCATATGTCATTTTCCATTTTCTCTTCTCTTTCATCATCATGAAAGAGACCACATAATTATCAACCTTCAAAAGGTTTTGTGGTCCAACTTTATCCTTGGTTGAAATTTAGTTCACCACTGACTTTGATTATGATAATGAAAGTTATTCTGTATTTATTAAAGAATATTTCACTCATCTGAAGGCATTTTATAATTATGTTCGATGTCTACAACAAATACTTATCTATAGAACTTATCTACAGTATATTAGGAATTGAGCTGAAAGTTTACACTTTCAAGATTTGCCAAGGGAGTAAAAATTTTTGATATATTTCACGAGATAAATTTTGCTTCCAGCAAGTTCTGGTAAAAATACACAAATGAATCAAAATAAAAGCCACGCACACTTGCAACTGTTGTCATACTGCTATTCCACTTAGCCATTGGATGACTTAGTCAGAAGCTAAATGCACCATGGTAATATACAGTTGTCCTCCAAGCCTTGGTTGAACCAAGATCATGTTTAGGATCATGCCATTTACAGGAAATTATATATTAACAAGCTGAATTAAACACATATTTTGATTGGTGCTTTCTTATGATCTACTGGAGGACAGAAGCATAGATGAAATAATCACATTTTGCTACATCGTTGTTATCAATAAATAAATATATCTATACACCAGTACATATACAATCGTTTTCAAAAACGTTGCAATTTGAAAGTATACATAAGATCTCAGCAAAAAGGTGATGAACCATGCATGTGTATTTCACATTCATATGAAGCCATTAGAAACTGAAATCTCAATCCAATCATGAGAATACCAAAAATTATTCATATCTCTATTTTTTAACTGTTGGTTCTATTCAGCACTATCTTTAGTTTCACATGACTGCTTTATTATAGCCATAAAAGTCAAATGAAACTGAAAAAGTAGGTCTGATGGTATGAATAGCATTTCACCAAGAAATGGCTAAAACAATAGTGGAATTTGTCCATTTCTGGTGTACAACAGAATTACTTTGAGTAAAACTGTTCAATGTGTATATCCGAATTTACTAATGAATGCCTTTGTTTTATTATTATCATTATTACTGCATTTAAGTTACTGCATTGTCCACTAGTTGTTCATCATCAAATTATTTTGAAAGAGAAGTGATAAAAGACCATTGATTCATAAACTATTCAATTATGCAAGTATTTAGCTGGAAAACTTGTCCACTTGACCACAATTAAATTGCACACCCAGTTTTTCATCAAAATCAAATTGTGACAAAACAAAAAAATATATATTTCTCTAAAAGAAAATATGTATATAATATATGTTTTCAAATTGCAACATTTTTGAAAAGGGTGTACATATATATATATATATGATTCCATGTTGCCTTGTATCTGCTCAATAATAAACCACAATAAGGTTTCAACATCAGTGATACACTTGCAATAGGCTACATCTCCGTTGTGCAATTTTTTGTTCTAGCAAATTTTGACTTTATCTCTGACATATTACTGTGATGACCCACAACATTGTGAAATCTATTGCTGAAATCATACTATCCAGTCAAAAAGTGCCTGCATTATACACTTACCAGAATTAGGTAATGCTAAAATGTTACATTCCATACACCAAAATCCTCAGAAAGTGAAAAAAATGGTACGACCAGAAAATAAATTAATCCCAGCAAAGGAATTATTACTTTTTTCCAACCGTGAAAACTCTCAGTGGTATCAATTGCTGTGGATAATTGTTGTATCAAGTTCTTACTTAAGCAGCCTTAATTCGGCATAATCCCACGACATACCACCACACCACTGACTTATTCTTCCTTTAATCTCAACATATACTTTGCAGGTAGCTGTCACTTCAAAATTCCCCATGTTCTGTTCAAACCATTTACAATTACCATGGCGGCGTTCTGCACGTTTCAGATCATGCTCGGTCCATTTCGAACAAAGTTCCTTTCCACACCCTTCCTCCGGCCTTGCTCGGAATTCTACCGTTTCCCTTGAGTTTACGTAAACTCCATCCAGTTTCATACGCCATACCAAAGCGTATTTTCCTGGAAGAACGCCGACGAAAAACTGGTTGATTTGAAGCCAACAAACAGAGTTCAATTGAAGAACTTCTCCATATCCGCTTTCCCTGTCTTTCGCTTTCTGTAAATAATGACCGTTCAGCCAAACTATATCAAAAGAAGTAGCTGGCTTCTTGCTTGTAGCTAGTTTGAAATAAAGCCCTTTGTAATCTATCGCGGTATTTTTAGCTTCAGAAATTGCCTGCCGTCCAAACCGTCTCTCGATGAGGATTTTCCAGACGATATTCTTGCGAGATATTTCGTTCCAGAATTTACAAGTCTTTCCCAAATTTATCAGATCTTTGCCGTTCAGGAAGGACGCAATACGTTCTGCAACAAGCACGGGAAGCGTTGTACTGTCAAATGAAATATCTTGAGATTTACTTTGATGAGTACCTCCGCCTTTAATCGCTTGAAATGCTCTCCAAATGAGGGCCATCTCATGTGCTCGATGTTCAAAATCTCAAGTATATTATTAGGACACCTGTGTGAAGTTACATAAACAATCTTTATTTCCCAGAAGATAGAAAAAAAATCACTGGAGGGATCACTGGAGAGGGGAGAGTGGAGTACAGGGTCTGATGACAAAGAAGTATTCGAGTTAGGGCAACCCGCGTATCAGTGTGCAAAAGTATTTTTCCCTGCACTGGCATATATCCTCGTAGAAATTAATCGACTTGGTTTTCCCTCTCAAATTGGAGATGCATTCACGTGGTGACGACAAATTTGCTTTCATATCCCTGCGCCAGTGTTGACCAAACTCCTTATTGATGGGTCTTTATGCAAATTTGGAGATAATTATATCTTTCCAGCTGCAAAATAAGGAGTAGAAACATTTCTTAATGCAGTATGAAGGGTAGTCACGGATAACCCCAGTGTCGCCTGAAGATTGCGTGACGAAAACAAGTTACGCTCTTATGTCTATCATGTGACTCGTTCTTCATTGCAAACGGCCGACTCAAAGGAACCTTGGAGAAATAAAACTGAGCGATATGCTTGTCCCTCCTGTTGCAAATGATATCCAAAGCGGTGATCAGCATCCAGATGGCGCATCGGAAGAAGATTCCTTCGACAGCAGAGACGAAATTATAGAGAGAGGCGAATATTATTCTCCTGAGGAGTTGCAAAAAGGTTTAACTGTGTTCACGGCCGCAGTGTTCATCACCGGAGAGATGGCTGGGAGTGGAGTCTTGGCTCTTCCTGCTGCCATTGTTGGAGCCGGTTGGACAGGATTCGGTTTACTCGTTCTCTGTTGCTTTGCCTCAGGTTACTGTGGAACGGTTCTTGGGAGATCGTGGGCGACTCTTCGTGAAAGGCATAGCGAGTACAAGGGACACGTACGGTACCCGTACCCAGCAATAGGAGAAAAGGCTTATGGAAGATGGGCGTCATTGACTGTGACTGTCTGCATCAATATCACACTGATAGGTATAGTACTGAAAATAACATTGAAATGAAATGCTTATTGATTAACTGGAGATTTTTAAATTTAGCAATTGAACACGGAAGCGGGTGCCAGGAAACTTCGGGGGAGCAACAGAAGACACTTCCAAGGGACTGAACACATGCATCATCCTTCGCTGCAGGGTTATCAATCAATAATTGCTTTTTAAAGTGTTTCCTTACACCTAGGCCTTAAGTATTTACTCTATTTTACATGATGTGATTTACGAAGATGACGTCTGCTTGCTCGATTATTTTTGAGTCTAATGCCCTGAGTGAATTTCCTAAAAATTGCTGTTGGGTTCCCACTTTTAAATATGTTCCTTACGTAAAGAGTCGTGTGACAGTTCATGTCAGGTTTAGCAATCAAATAGCCATTTTGAACTCTGCTTTGCCTCGTTCCCAGGACCTCTCCTCCCTGGGAAATACACGGGATCGAGGTTGTGACTAGATTTGCACCAGCATCCCGCGCGAAAGAGAAATCACCGACGTTTTTATTGTAAAGGGTAGTAAATCAAAAGGTAAAAAGGACTTAAATCCTCTTTTTCAACTCTCTGAAGCGAAACATAGCTTCATATCAATACCATGAGCAACATTAGTCAACCTCGATGTCTTTGACAAGGCTCCGAAACTAATATTTTTACATTTGGAACAAACATCCATGTTTGGACGATGAAATGTATAGGTGTTACCTGACGTTACTGTTTTGATATTATGACTAGGGGTGTGTGTAGTGTTTTTGATCCTGGCGGCGCGAAACTTGGCAAATCTTGTCAATTTGCACGTGGCTGATGTTGGGAAAACCGGCGAATTGCGTATCTGGCTCGTAATTTGTTTTGCTGTTCTGCTGCCATGCTCGTGGCTAGGAACGCCCAAGGACTTCTGGGGGATCGCTGTCGGTGCTAGTGTAGCAACAGCTGTGGCTTGTTTGATGATCTGCGTCTGCATCGCATTGGATATGCCGTCTGATTTGAATACCGTTGAACAACCTACTGTAAGCTTCGAGAGTTTCTTTTCAGGTGTGTATTCCTAAGTGGATGATCATATTTAATTATACATGCTACTCATATAAAATTATATGATAAGTTGAATTATACAAGCATTTGATTGGTACTACTTATGTTCTGTTGGAAGACAAACGCATAGATGACGTCACCATTAACAACCTTTCGTCATCTCTATAATTAGACAAATCGGTTCTACGTTGCTGTGGGTCTGTACAGTAATAGATCACAGAAGACATCAAAATGTGGTAAAAACATCAGTAAAACAACCGGCTGCGCTTCATGTGCTCTTTTGTTTTTCTTACCACGTTTTGTCTCCATCTGTGATCTATTTAACAAATAGATTCCAAGTTGCCGTGCGCCTGTACACTAATAGATCACAGAGGACGTCAAAATGTGGTAAGAACAAAAATGTGGCACACTCGGCTGCGCCTCGTGTGTAACTGGTGTTCTTACCACACTTTGACGTCCTCTGTGATCTATTACTGAACAGACGCACGGCAACTTGGAATCTAATTGTTTTATATAATAAAGAATTAAAATATACGGAAAAAAGTTTTAATGATGACGTCATCTATACGTCTGTCCTCCAATAGATCATAAGTGAGAACCAATCAGAATGCGTGCATAACTGAGCTTATTGTATAATCCTGAACAGAGGCACGTTAACATGGGATCTATTTGTTACATGAGTGCCAAAGGTCTCGGTGTGGTCAAGTCGACTTACCAGGTTATCCAGTGTAATAAAAAATGACATGACTTTTTTACTAGAATGTGCTGCGAAACGTTAACATTTCAATCGTCAGTAAGAGCTATCCACTGCGTGGCTAAAATTTCGCAGGAAAAACGAGGATGGTAGGTTTTATCTAAAGTGAACCTTATATTCATTCCTCAATGCTGCTGAGTTCTTTTAATTTCTCCTTTTCTTTTAGCTTTCGGAACTATATTATTTTCATTTGGTGGTGCTTCAACCTTTCCAACGATTCAGACAGACATGAAAAAATGCTCCAAGTTTCCAATTTCTGTGTTCTGGGCGTATGTTGGTGTCGTAAGCATGTATCTGCCTGTCTCAATCCTCGGTTTTGTGGCTTACGGCAAGAACATCACATCGAACATTCTCGAGAGCGTGAAATACGAAGGACATGACGCGGCTGCTGTTATGTTAGACATAGTGCTTGTGCTGATCACACTTCACCTGCTGTTCAGCTTTGTTATTGTGATAAACCCAGTATCGCAGTCTTTTGAGGATTTTTTGAGCATACCTCAAGGTTGGTTTAAATACACCCAGGGTTAATCTCACAAATTCAGCCGGAAGCAAGGGTTGCGATGAACGTCTAGCTATTCCGTAAAACAACATAGAATCTAATATTTTACAAGGAATGTGATTAAGATAGCTCTAGGGTTCACAGCTACGCTAAGCGCGAAATACGAGCTTTTTTTTTCTTGCTTCTTTCGTGTAAAACTGTTTCCTTATCGGAGTCTTGCTTTCATAAAAACCCCCCCAACACAGCGTTTTAATGTTAGACACCTACGCTAACTTAAGTCATTTTTCGGTCTTCTTTTCCAACAGGATTTAGTGTCAAACGGTGCCTCCTTCGCACCGCCATCATGTGTTTTATTCTTGGCATTGGCGAACTCATCCCAAAGTTTGGTCCCATTCTGTCTCTTATTGGAGGATCCACAATAACTGCATTGACCTTTGTATTTCCCTGTTTGTTTTATTTGAGAATTGAACGTAATATTCCTCTTCATATCAAGGTTTTCTTGTATGAACTCATAGCTGTTGGAATTTTTGGTGGTGTGGCGTCCACCTACTCCGCAATAAATGACATTCGAAAAGAATTCAGTTAAATCTTCAAAATAATAAAAATATCGGACTTCTTCAATGGCTAAGGTGGGAGAGGGGTGGAAGCGAGGGCAGAATTAGTCTCGTACACAGACCTTCCACAGCCAAGCGACAGAAATCGATCCTTCATTTTGATCAAACTAGTAGAATCAGGGTAAGAATTGTGTTTGATCCAGTGATAGTTCGTATTATTACTTGATGCATGAAATATGTTTGTGCTAGTTTATTATAAAGAGCTGTCATCTGGCCCTCGTGTATGATTCACCCGAGTGCCTAAGGAAAACGGTTATAAACAGCTCCCCGTCCATGAATAAAAGTACATAAATCGTAACATGCAAGGCTGATGGTTGTCTTATTCTTCTAAAAAGATCTGAACATGTTGACGTATTTGGTAAGTTTGACACAACAAGCAGCCCAGGCTCAATCTGAGAAGTTTGAAAAATTTAGATATTTCATGATATGACTGTTACACGAAACATGAAAAGAAACATGAACTGTATGTGAAATTCACCTTTTAGCCTAAATAATTTAAAAAGAGCTAGATTTGCAATGGAAAGTTCACCTACGGCAAAGCATTAGGACATAAATATGTATTTTTAAACAAAACCCCACATTAGTTTTGGGCGGTCTGTGAGATCTGGTTTGTTAAATGCGGCAGCATAGAAAAATCTGTGTTGGTGAGAAATTTATGTATCGAAACGCCACGTGCCAAGCTTTAACTTCTTGTGGGCATGCGCACTCTTTTCACTTCCTCGGAAATACATCCTTTACTAATATCTATTTCTGAATGAATGGTATTCCTCAGCTTCAGTCGTATTACCATTCACAATTTCTTTGTGAATTAAAAATATTTCATCCTACGTGTTTCATTTGAATTTTCTTTAATTGATAAAGATCGCTAGTTTTTAAATAACCAACAATGACAATAACGTCATGTTACGCAGGCACTGAACATATTGAACGAAAAAGAGATGAAAAACCACAAATACTTGCTATAAGTAGAGACAAGAAGTCAAATGAACAGTTCAGTTTTTGAAAGAAAGATGAATTCCTGAAAAGTTTGGAAGTTTCAAAACAATTTCAGTTCCCCGGGATATTAATTATGTATCGTCCACCACATAATTAGCGGTAATTATGCATGCAAATCCACGTTTTCATGCAGTTTATTGCAAACGTATTCAAATAACGTTATTTTAGCAATTCTGTCTTTAACGGTGCAATATTGTGGCTTACAAGACACCAGAGACTCGATGGGGTAGTTCAGGTAAATAATTGAATTCCATCCATTTGTAAATTGCAAGTAGTACATTAAATAGTTCAAGACAATTGGTAAAAAATATATATATATACTTTTATAGTGCGTTTGAATCGCAGGTCTTAGTGTAACGTCAACACTGACTGCTTCAAAAGACTTCAAATGCTTTTCTTTGAGCTTGTTTCAGACCAGGCACGACTGATGACGGACTTCAGCAATAAAGCTCATTGTCATTGTCATATTCTTATGATCCCCATTCATTCGCACTTAATCGGCTGTCAATTTTCTTCAGTTCTATCTTTATACTCTGTCGGCGATACTTACCCCCCCCCTCCGCTTCTGCTGAACTCCACGTGATTTCCTCAGATAATCGCCCCCCCCCCCTGCCCCCCCACCCTCTCGGCGATAAGTAGTCATTTTCATATTTGTATGAGTGCCCCTCATTAAAAATTAATCGTCTGTCAATTTTCTACAGTTCTATTTTTAATCTCTGTTAGCGACGACTGATCCCCCTCCGTTTCTGTTGACCCCTACGTGGTCCACCAAATCCTCTGCCTCCCCCCTCCCCGGCCCCCCTCGGCGATAAATAGTCATTTTCATATTTGCATGAGTCCCCCTCATTAAAAGTCAATCGGCTGTCAATTTTCTACAGTTCTATTTTTATACTCTGTTGGCGACGACTGATTCCCCCTTCATTTCCCCTACCGTTGATAAATAAAGACTGGTCCCTTAGTGTACGCCTATAGTTGCTTTTTCAAGATTTCGTTATATTCAGCTCTTCAAATTTTTCCAAGCTCGCCTTAGTTTATTTCCCCTTTGACCACAAGACTGAAAATGCGTTCCACATAGATTTCTTTGCCATGCCTGTTTGCCTCGATCTTAAGCGCTGATCTTGTCTATTGTGCTTTCAGGTGATTCTCGCGTCATGTCTGTCACAAAGAAAACCATGTTCGTGTTTATTTTTTTATTGGGTAAGCGATGACATTTCACTTCTCGTAAATACTATTGGCGAATAATTTAGCCCTCTCTACCAAATATATTTAGTAATCACCAGTCATCAGTACGTAGTTTTGTTTCTTATTTTGGAAATACTTATCACGTATGTAAATTTAACTGAACAGCTGTTGAAACCGTAAGAAGCAATCATTTGGCATCAAATACTACAATCGATTGTCCAGAACCCTGTGAATGCAAGTCAGTGGAAGTTAACTGCAGTGGAAAACAACTTAAATCATTTCCATGGAAAATACCAGCTACAACGACATTCTTGTGCGTATATTACATGTAATCATTCAAGTCAAATAAATTCAAATAATAGACAAAAAAAAGAAAAAATAAAAGCATTAAATAGCTAATCAACCAGCTGCCAAATATACCAAGAAGCAAAGATGAATGGATAATTCGATTGCTTCTTTAAGAGAAAATCGTCCATCACCATGATAGAGGAAATTTTCTCTTTATCCATTCTTGTAACTATGTAATAAATTTTTCAGTCTTCTTGTAAACGCTAATCACCTGAGAATAATAAAGTCAGAGTTGATCACGGATATTTCCCCTTGTACACGTTATTTGTAAATGCCATTGCATTTTACAGAGACCTGAGTGATAACCATTTGGAGGAGCTACCATCTGACTTGCTTGCCAACCTTAGCAATCTTCAAGAATTGTACGTTGAATTACGTTTGCCAACTTTATTACAGTTGTGATTTAAAT